>NW_006400282.1:367295-371332 GCF_000299155.1 Elephantulus edwardii
AAAAAAAAAAAGAAAAGAAAAAAGATAACAAGGGCAGGGGCCAACTGTGGAACTAACCATTAAATGCTCATACACAACTTCACATTGCCGCTAAAGAAACCGAACACAAAGCCACCAGAGCCAAAATACAACATCAGGACTATTCCATCGGCATTCAGAGACCATCTCAAGAATCTGGTTGATATACTGAAAACTAATGACTGACGGCCATGCAAGTTGTAGGCTGACAATACACGAAGAAAGCAAAAGATTAGGAAAATTTCAAAATGGATGTGAGACTCTGAAACTTATTCTAGAAGGCAAAGAAGCTGAAGTTAATGAAAGAAATTATGAAGAAAAATAAATAGAAAATTTCAAAGCAAAATATTATTATTTTTGCCAGTTAAAATCAAAACCACACCATGATCCACTGGAACACAGAAACTATGGAACAATATCACATGCAAGCAAATCTTGCTGAGGATAACTTAAAAATGCATATGTCAGTACATTCACAGAGAACTGCCATAAGTCAAGGTAGATTCAGTGGAGTGGATATCATTGCTGATGTCAGATCTTGGCCGAAAGCACAGAATACCAGAAAGATGTTTATTTGTATTTTATTGACCTTGTTATCCAAAATAAATACAGATAACATAATAAATTATATACAAGATTGAGAAGAATGGAAATTCAAGAACACTTAATTGTGCTCCTGCTGAGCCAGAACATAGACCAGGCAACAGTCATCAGAACAAAGCAAGGGAATCCTTCATGATTTAACATCAGAGTTGTATCCTCTTCTGATATCTGTTCAGTCCATATGTTGAGAAAAAGACCATGTGAAGACTATGGCTTCAAGACTGGAGAAAGACTCAAGAGCAACCTGTGTCATATAAAAAACACGGCCTCATAGGCAGAAAACAAGTAAGGCTTGGGGCACTTACTGAGAAAACTCAAAACCTGTAGCCTTCAATATCGATTACACTTCAACGTAAAGAAAACAAAAATCCTCACAATTGCACCAAAAATAACATCATGATAAACAGATCAGAGAGTGACGTTGTCAAGAATTCAATTTTATTTTGATGCACAATCAACATGTATGGAAGCAGCAGTCAAAAGATCAAGCAATGTTTCTCAGTGGGCAGACCAAAGACATCTTTCAATTGCTAACAAGCAAAGGTGTCCCTTTTAAAACTACGGTCTATTTGTAAAACTACAGCCTATCTGGTCTAAATCATGGTCTTTTTAATCACCTCATGTACACACGATTAAATATGTACACACATAACGACAACAACATGTACACATAAAAATTGAGTAACAAATAAAGAAACCTTGAAAAGAAATAATGCCTTTGAATTATGGCATTGGCAAATAATATTAAATATATTACGTATTAAGTCATGGAAGTCCAAGAGAATAAACAAAATTCTCATGGAATTACAGGCAGAATGCTTCTTAGAAGTGAGGATGATATATTGGGCATGTTATCAAAAGGGCCCCGTCAATGGAGAAAGGTATCATGTTTGGCAAAGTAGACAACATGCAATGAAAGAGGAAGACTTTAGACATGATGTTGTCAACACAGTGGCCTGAAACACTGGGCTCATCATTGCTGTCACTATGATTCGACACTACTTGAAGACACCAAACAATGATGAATGGAGCTATGATAAGAAGTTGTGTTGCATGTTGTTTATTACCTTCAAGTCAGAATTGACTCATATCTGAAAAGAGATTGCCTATCTTTCTTCCATGGAGCAGCTGACGGACTCAAATTGCTGACTTTTGGGGTGGCAGCACAACTCCTTACCACTAAGCCACCAGAGCTTCCTATGACAAGAGGTAATACCTGAAAAGGTGCTTCATTCACTTATTATATTGATGTTGTTTCTTTTTACTATAGTATTTTTGGTTTGTGGCAAGTTTAGCAGACTCTCTGAAACAGCAATATCAAATTTGGAAGAGTGCTGTATTATATTTGAAAGCGAAAAATAACAACTGTCTTCATAACACAACCATGTAAAGCAAAGCCGGATAAAATCCTCTCTAGGAAGAATATTCAGGAGGTAGACCTCAAATCCTGTTTGTCAGTGAGTCCTGACAGGAAGTTGCAGAAGCTTCAAGAATGTGTGGAATTTTTATCATAAGATAAAAAGACAGATAATTTTTTTTTAAATTGAGAAACATTGCTTCAGGGTTTCTCAGTGTCCTTTTCAAATATGAACCATTGTACATTTTTAAAGACCTTTGGCATTGCTAACACCGCCCATAGAATTCTAAGTATTTAGACAGAAAGTGGTAAATACTTAGATCTAAGGAGGAGAACGTCTAGCACCAAATTGGTGTTTAGATATGTGTTGTTGTTGTTGTTGTTGTTATGTGCCCTCCAGTCGCCTGTGACTCATAGCGACCCTCTGGACAACAGCCCTAAACACTGCTCTATCCTGTGCCAATCTCACTGTCTCCTACACAACTATCCCCATTACCCCAGTCACTGAATCAATCCACCTCATAGAGGGTCTTCCACTCCTGCACTGTCCCTCCAGCCTCCAAAGCATGATATCCCTCTCCAAGGACCAGTCCCTCCTTGCAACATGTTCAAAGTATGTCAGACAAAGCTTCAGAATCTTTGCCTCCAAGGAGTAGCCTGGTTTAACTCTCTCTAGGATGAACCTGTTCATTCTCTGAGCAGTCCATGGTATATTCAATACTCTTCTCCAACACCACAGCTCAAAGGCATCAATTCTTCTTCTATCCTCCCTAATCACTGTCCAGCTCTCTGACGCATAGAAAGTTTAGTTAGGTAGTTACTGCTATTCCAGTCCTACAAAGAACAGTTGTCAGTGTAAAGAATAATATTATTATAATATAATATTATAATATTACAATAAACAGATTCTACAAGTCTTCGAAAGCCAGATATCTAAACTACATTGGAGTTTGGTACTAGCATCCACGAAGAACTCTCATGGTACAGTCCATAGGGAATTATGCTGCTTATTCAATAGTCTCGCTTCCTTGGTGGTTTGAGTCTACCAGTGGTTCTTCAAGAGAAAGCTGGGAAATTTTCTCCTGCGCAGTTTATATAACCTTGAACACGTGCTGAAGGGTGAGCTGTGAGTCCACTACAGGAGTCAACCAGGAGACTCCACGGCCATGTGTTAGAGTGCATAAAGGGAATAGTGCCACCTGCTGGACGATCAGTGATACTCCAGACCAGGCCTGGCCTACGTGGCAATGGGTCTTCCTCTCCTGGGCTGACACTCCACCCTTCAAAGCATGACCACTTTTTCAAAGGACTGGTCCCTCCCGGCAACATGCCCAAAATATGTGAGATGAAGTTTAAATATTCTTGCCTCCATCTCTCCAGGACAGACCTGTTTATTCTCCTGGCAGCGCATGGTATATATGTTCGATACTCTTCTCCAGCACCAAAACTCAAAAGTCATCGATTCTTCTTCTGTCATTCTTAGTATTAGTTTCTATCTTTATGTTGTTTAAAATCTTTGTTCAAGTTATAAATCAATACTTTCTCTGTCTTTTCTTGCTGTTTTCACTAGAATTGGTTTTGCTGCATTTGGAAACCATGGTTCATTCATGGTAATGTTTTTGCAAGAAAATAAAACAGAGTGCTGCAACACTCAAGAGACAGGTGATACTCAAGATTCAATGCTGCTCTTGCAAGCTGAAGCATATACTCTTAAATGTACTCTAAGAAAGTACAGTATTGTATGTACATGAACTTGTTACATAGATATTTATTATTACTGTAAATACTTGTATTGGCAGCATCAGTATGGATGATGAAGAGATTGAGATAGTTAACAGTTTTAGTTTGCTTGGCTCCACAATCAACACCCTTGGTAACAGCAGCCAGGAAATCAAGAGACGAGTTGAACTGGGAAAACCAGCTGTGAGGAATCTCTCAAGAGTACTGAAGAGCAATGACATCAGACTGGAGACTAAGGTGCACCTGATCCAGTTTATGGTCTTCGCAGTTATGTGCTATGCATCGGAGAGTTGGTCAGTGAATAGGGTTGATAGAAAGA
>NW_006400282.1:375372-384353 GCF_000299155.1 Elephantulus edwardii
TCCTGGATGATACCCTTGATATCCTCCCACAACTCATCTGGCCTTCGCTCATTAGTGTTCAAAGCCTCAAACCTGTTCCTGAGATGGTTCTGAAATTCGGGTGGGATAGACTCAAAGTCATATTTTGGTTGCCTTGGATTTGGTTTAATTTTCCTCAGCTTCAGCTGAGTCACAATTTACTTTTCTCTTTACAGTATAATCAATCAATCAACACATTAGTTCTCCTATTCAAGTGTCAGTAGCTGCTGGAAAGTACTATGAATTCTGTTCTTCTGGTGTTATTGACTGGAAATAGAGATAACATATTGACAGAGTTACCTCAAGAGGATACAGGAGCAGTAGAACTGGTTTTCCCAGGTGTAGAAGGCTATTATATCACTGACATTGTTTCAAATTGCTGATACATGGTGCTAATAAAGTGCAAGCTGACTTTCAATCTTATTTTCTTTCCTTTCTCTAGAAAAGATACACTTCTTATTGATTTCACCAAGGGCAGACACTCCCACAGCATTCTCTGAAAAACAAGTGGGGAGTTGGCAGAGATAAGCAGATTTGTATGCCTTATATAAGGAAAGAATGTACGCTCTTTTAATATTGGCCTTTTTGTCCCTGATTAAAACTCTCCTATCCACACTGCCTTAAATCATTTTCTTATTTTGGCATTGTAGCAATTATCAGCTCATTTCAGTTATAAATGATGAAGCTATCACATCACACACCTTAAAGTGATTTCATTGCATGAGATTACATTTCTCCTAAAACATAACTAAGGTCAGCACCCTGCATGAATAACAACACTTTGTTTGTAAAATATGGAGCAATTCTATTCTGTAATATATGAGGACACCATAAATCAAAGACTGATTTAATGGGCAGCTAACAATAGCAAAATATATGTAACAAAATATTTGACAATTCAACTTTTTTCTTCATGTGTCAGTGACATAAGTTCACGATGCTGAAGAACCTTCAGCACTTGACCACTGGAAATTTTTTTTTCTTTCAGTTTTTCCCATCACTCTGAATAGAAACCTAAGTGTCCCATAAGCAATAGTGTCTCCTTTCCTCCTTCTACCTGCCCTGGTAACCACTAATAACACTTTGTTTGGTCTCTGTACATTTACCTAGTTTGTTGTTTTTGTTGTGTACCACTGAGTCATAACTGCTTCCTAGCTGACCCTCTAAAGGATTTTCAGGAGCAGTAAATAGCACAGGATGAGGCTGCCCATCTCCTATGGAGAAGCTGGTGGATTTGAACCATGTGCATTTGGGATTGCAGCCTAGCTTCTTGCCACTTGGACTCCAAAACAGATACTTCTTAGAAATGGAATCATCCAATATTTATACTTTGTTACTGGCTTATTTCACTCTGTATGACACTTTTCAGTTTCATCCATGCTGTAGCATATATTAAAACTTCATTTCCTTTTATGACTAAATGATAACCCATTTTGTTTACCTATCTATCCATCAACAGGCATTTGGGTTATTTATAATACATCTTGGTTATTGTAAATAATTGTGTATTAAAACTGGTGTACAAGTATCTGTTTTTATGTCTGCTTTTAACTCCTTTGGATATATAAATAGGAGTACAATTGTTTAGTAAGATGGTAATTCATGTTTAATCTTTAGAGACATCATCAAACTGTAGCAATTGAAGAGTTTGAAGAAGAATGAAATAAGAATAATCTAGAAATATAGCATTCTTTAGAAACATCAGGCTGACATATTTCCAAAGTAGACCAAACAAAAACTCCCCTAAGGTTTCTCTATTATGACAAATGGGACTTGTGGTGACTTAGTAGGTAGGGATATACGCTAACAACCCAAAGGCAGTTCAAATCTGCCACATATGTGCTATTTCACTCTGTAGAATGTTTTTCCGTTTCCTCCATGTTGTAGCATATATTAAAACCTCGCTCTTTTATGACTTAATAGTAACCCGTTTTGTTTCTCTATCTATCTATTCATTAATTGGCAGTTCAAATCCAACAGTGGATACTCAGAAAAGGATGAGCAATCTCCTCCATATAATCTACAGCTTCGTAAAACTCAGGAGAGGGTAAGCTATGAGCCCATTCCAACACAGAAGCAATGAATGAGTGAGTGAGTGAGTGAGTGAGTGAGTGAGTGACAATAGAGAAGATTGATTATTAAGATGTGAATCCTGACTTGCAAGTGAACATCATCGTTCAAACCACTGATCTTATAGTTGGCAGCTAAGTACTTTAAACCACTGTGCCACCATAGCTCCTTACTGGCCATGTTGTTGTTGTTGTTGTTGTTGTTGTTGTTGTTGTTATGTGCCATCAATTCAAGTACAATTCATAGCTACCCTGTGAACAAAAGATCTGAATCTAGTCCTTTTCTGCATCATTCTTACACTTCCTGACACACAAGAGCCCTTTGCAGCAGTTACCATGTCAGTCCACCTGGTTGAAGGGCTTCCTCTCCTTTACCAACCCTCCACCCTTCCCAACATCATGTCCCTCTCCACAGAATGGCACCTTCTAACCTTATGTACAAAGTATGTGAGGCAAGTCCTCATCATTCTTGCCTCCAAAGAGCACTCAGTCTGCACCCTCTCCAAAATGTATCTATTCATTTTCTTGGCCGTTGATGGGATGTTCAGTGTTCTTCCCCAACACCACAGCTCAAAAGCATCAAATCTTTTTTCTGACACCCTTATTCATTCTCCAGGTCTCAGATGCATAGCTAATAATTGTAAAGACTATGGCATGAATCAGACTCGCCTTAGTCCTCAAACTGACATCAATACTCCTCAATCATTTGGAAAAGTCCCTAACTGCAGATTTTCCCATTGCAATGTATCTCCTTATTTCCTAACTCCTCATATCAAGAATATTAATTGTGCATCCAAGCAACATGAAGCTGTTGACAGTTTCAATCTCCTCTCCATCCATCATGATACTGCCTATTGGACCAATGATAAAAATCTTTGTTTTCTTGATATTGAGATGCAATCCATACCGAAGGCTGCATTTCTTCATCTTCTGCAACCAGTGGTTCAAGTCCTCCTCACTTTCAGCAAGCAAGGTTGTGTCATCTGCATAATGCAGGTTACTATGAATGAATCTCCTTCCAATCCTGATGCCACATTCCTCTTCATAGAGTCCAGCTTCTCAGATAATTTGCTCAGCATGCCAGCAAATCAAGAGATGAATTGCATTGGGAAAGTCAGCTGTGAGGGACCTCTCCAGAGTACTGAAGAGCAACAATGTCAGGCTGGAGACTAAGGTGCACCTGTTCTAGGCTATAGTCTTCACAATGAAGTGCTATGCATCGGAGAGTTAGTTGGACAGTGACTAGGGATGAGTTGTGGTGCTGGAGAAGAGTGTTGAATATACCACGGACTGCTAGGAGAACAAACAGGTTTGTCCTCGGGAGGGTGAAGCCAGAATGCTCCTTGGAATCAAGGATTCTGAAGCTTCGTCTGACTTACTTAGGGCATGTTGCAAGGAGGGACTGGTCCTTGGAGAGGGACATCATGTTTGGGAGAGTGGAGGGATGGCGCAGGAGAGGAAGACCCTCAATGAGATGGATCGATTCTGTGATTGGAGTGGTGGGAATGAGTGTTTTTGAGATGGCGAGGTTGGCACAGGATAGAGCAGCATTTAGGGCTCTTGTACATAGGGTTGCTATGAGTCGCAAGCGAGTCGATGGCACATAACAACAACAGCAACAACAATACATCCTGAATAGGTATGGAGATTGAATACAACCCTGACACACTCCCTTCCCAATACCAAATCATGCAGTGCTCCTCTGCTCCATCTGCACAACAGCCTTCTGGGCCAGGTATACGTTTCTCATGAGCACAATCAAGTGCTCTGGGATGTCCATTCTTCTCAATTTCAGCCACAATTTTTCATGATTCACACAATCCAAGTACCTTTGGATTGTCAATAAAGCACAAATAGACATTCTTCTGGTATGCCTTACTTTCATTCAAGATCCATCTGACATCAGCAATAATATCCCTGGTGCCACAACCTCTTAAATCCCACTTAAATTCTGGCAAATTTCTATCTATGTACTGTTCCAGTCATTTTTTTAATGATCTTCAGCAGATTTTTGCTTGCATGTGCTATCAAATCTAAAGGAAAACATGTCAAAGTGAAAGAGCTGAACAGATGATTTTAAAGGGCGGAAGGACAAATTATAATGGAATGTGCAGAGATCTGGAATTGGAGAATAAAAAGGGAAGAACTCGCTCTGCATTTCTCAAGATGAAAGAACTTAAAAACAAATTTAAGCCTCATGTAGCGATGTTGAAAGATGTTATGAGCAATATATTGAATGACTCAGAAAGCATCAAAAGAAGATGGAGGGATACACAGAGTCACTGTACCAGAAAAAAATTGTTTAACACTGAAAAATTTCAGGAAGTATCACATGAACAGGAGCCAATAGTAATGAAAGAGGAAATAGAAGATGCATTGAAGACATTAGCAAAATATAAGGCCCCAGGAATTGATAATAATTGACTTGTTTCAATTAACAGATGCAGCCTTGAATACACTCACTAGTCTATGCCAGGAAATTTGGAGGACAGCTGTCAGGTCAATGGATTGGAAAAGGCCCATATTTTATCCTATTCCCAAGAAGGATGATCCAACTGAATGTGGAAATTATCATTATTGTCCATAAACATTCACTAATTCTAGTCCAGATTTAAAGGCAATGAACTCAAAAGTTAGCAAGAGAATTACCAGTTCTTTTGCATATTATGACATAAATATATGCAAATATAGTCCCTGTTTAGCCTCATAGCATTCACTTTTTAAAATTAAAATTAGAAAATGCAAAATTTAGTTCAAATCATGCTGCAATTAAGTTATAAATCATAGCAGAGTTTTAATCAGAATCAAATCAGGTAGACAGGAAACTCTGTGGCCTTAATGGTTGTGTTCTACATAATGCTATTTAACCTACAACCATATAATTTATATCATTTAGTCCAAAATTTTTTGGAAATTACCTCTTGTGAGAGCTATAATAACTTTGACTTAAAGGGAGTCCAGGGTAGAAAAGCTAAGCAGTAGTGAGAAATGTAACAGTGAAAATGCATTACCAATAGAAATCTGTCCAGAGAGCAAGGATTGTCTCAGCTCTCTGAGTTGCCTATGTTTTTCCTGAAATTGATGCGCTATGATCTTGGAGAGTATGACTTGGCCACAATGGCTTGGAATAGTGGCAGAGTTAAGGTCAGCACTCAAACCTTTGGGTTGGCAGCGCAGCCTCTAACCTCTAAATCACAAGAGCTCCTACATCAAACTAACAGTCACACTGTTCTCAGCAGAGACTTAAAGCATTCCCTTTGGAATGGGAGCAAAACAAGGATGTATTTTATCACTTCTTATTCAATATTGTATTGCAAGTCCTAACTTAAGCAATAAGGCCCAAAAGGAAAATAAAAGGCATCCAAATTGGTAAGGAAGAACTAAAACGATCCCTTTTCACAGACAAGATGATTATATAGTAATGATAATAGTCCAGAATAAAAAGTACAGTGCAAAGTGGACTGGAGGAGGGGCAGAAAGGAAGAATAAGTTCAAGAATGACTGAATGAAAATTCAACTTTTCTGTAAATTTTCATTAAAATGACAATATTTTTAAAAAAGAGTTATCCTTGTATTACTGTGAAGATATGAAAATGTAGTTAATTACAATTAAAAGAGTATTCTGCATAACTTCTTAATTTCTACATTCCTTCCCTTACTCTTGTTTGGGTCTTCCTCTCAGTAAGCAATTTTTCATGCTCTTAATGTATTCCTTTTTTAGTGGGAATCCAGAAGTATTAAATTGAATGGAAAGACATTCAACATTTCAGTCTTGGGGGTCATTAGGGTCACACATTGAAGTGTCTCCTAGATAATATATTATGGAGGTCATGTATATTTGTGATAAAAGGGACTTTCCTATTCACTCCTCATTTGCCGCTGTTTAAGTTGACAACTTCCCTTCCCAATAAAAACTTACTTACACTCCTGCCTTTGTAGTTCTGGCATTCACTTTACTATGTAATAGAAGTAGCATGTTGCTGCCAGAATACAAGCATTGCTTTTGGCAATTAAAATGCATGTCATTTCTTAATACACTAGAAATTAGAAACAAAGTATACATGTCCAAAACTTTAGTACTTTTCCATGCAGATTTGTGCACAAGTGAGAGGGTGTCCTGTTTGTCTAGTGATTGTTATTTAGAGAGCTGAACCATGATTGTGTGTTGCTAATCATTGGCTGTAGTCCCAAAAAAGCCTTGTGAAAATGTTATACCCTATGTAACAGCAGAGTAGCAAAAAAAAATTGCATTTTATAAACAACTTATGATGATGATGATGTAACAGTTCTATACCCTTATCTTAAGGGACAAGTGAATTTACTACTTTTTAAAGTTCATTGATAATCCCCTTTTATCGTCTATAATGTAATAGCGATAGCAGTTGTCTAGGGATACCCAGAAATATATAAAATTCAGATATACCGTGTTTTCTCATTGATCGATCTCATGGGTCATCTCTTTCTCAGATGTAAATAATGCCTAAGTGTTACATGGAATAAAGTGGGCGTTTTAAAACTAAAAAAAAAATGTGATCCTACATATAAACATACATAAGACTCCACAGGAAAATTGCTAGAACTCATAAAAGGCTTGAGCAACATGTTAGGTTCAAAAGTTAACATACAAAAATCAGTTGGCTATCTCTACATTAATAGAGTTCTTTTTTCTTTTATAATTTTATACTGGTTTATTTACAATGTCCATATACATGGCTTTTCACACTGGATCTTTCCCATTTCCTTTACCCTCCCACCCATCACATGGTGTGACCCAATGTTTACCCCCCATCCCACCCATCCTCACCCCTCTGCTCCCTTCCTATCACCCTTGGATCCTCATATACATTCTATAATAATGGTCTTGGTAATTTTCTTTATGCGACCAATTTAGTTTACTTAGCATAATGCTCTCCAGTCCCTCCCAAGATAAGTAGTAATTTATAAAACCATGTTCTTGTGCGTTGCATAGTATTTCATTGTGTGAATGTACCATAATTTCTCAATCCATTTGATTATGGTTAGACATTTGGGCTGTTTCAATGTGCTTGCAGTGGTGAATAACGTTGCTATGAACAGTAGTGGACAAGTCCCTGTTTGTGACTCAGTTCTCATTTTCTCGGGATCTATTCCAAACAATGAAACAGCTGGGTAAAATGGAACTTCTATGTTCAACTTTTTGAGGAAATATCAAACTGACTTCCAGAGTGGTTGTATTATTTTTCAACCCCACAAACAATGATAAAAGTTCCTAGCTCACCACATCCTCCCCAATATTTATTACTTGCTGTTCTATTAAACTATGCCACTGCTACTGGAGTGAGATGGTATCTCATTGGGGTCTTTGATAGCATCTCTCTTATTGCAAGTGATTTGGAGCATTTCTTCATGCTCAATATATTTCTCTCATAAAGAATTACTTAAGAGCTCAGGGGTAAACGTAAGAGAATAGACATTTTTGCAGTTGTTTCAGTATGTATAGTGACATTATGGTTTAAAGCCAGCAGGTAGAGCATAGTCAAATTTTAAAACTTGGTATAATGTTATAAGAGATTTACGAATAGCATATAAAGAACAAATTCCTATTGAATTTTAACCAGTATGGACTTTAATAAGAATCGTAACTGTTTGTGTTGTTTTAAGTTTGTTATTGTTATTTGTTGTCTTTTTAGGCTTAATGTAGTAATGGTACTTTGAGCTCATACAATTTGATAATTTCAGTGAAATATGAAAAGTAAGAGACTGAAGCTAACTTAAGAGAAAAATCTTGATTTGGAAGATGAAGTAAGCAAAGAATAAGTTATAAAAATTGATAAATAAATTTAAAAGCTGCAGCTGAAAAAATTTTAATATGGATAAAAAACTCTGAATTAGTAAAAACTTTTTAAAAATAGACTGCATTTGAAAGATGGCTAGTGTTTCTTTATTTTTGGTAGTCCGGAATGCCAACAATAAAGAGACAACCAGTCTTTCACAGCTGCATAGATAGATGAACTAGAAGTTTAGAAGCAGATAAAAGAGAAAATGCAACTTGGTTCTCAGTGGATATAAAGAGAAAAGTTATACCCTCTATTGACTACCTGTAAAATCCAAAAGGTTAGACTTTCTTAAGTGCTAAGAAACAAAGCTGTTTTTTTTTAAAAAAACTTTAAATTTGTCCCAAACTTAATGCTACAATTGTGGAAATTAGAGCATTTGAAAAGAGACTGTCAGAAAGAAAGAAGGGAGAGAAAAATCCAGGCTTTCAGGGCTTGGTAGAAAATGTGGAAAAGGATATCATTGGACTAACAAATGTAGACCTTTATTTGATAAACAAGGTGTTAAGTTTGGATTGGGAAACTTCCAAGGTCAGCTCGGGGGCCCCACAACAAACAATGCGAGCTGCCAGCAGTATCTCACTGTGACCAAAGACAGTATGTCTCAGACTTATTTCATGCCACCTCGGGAAGAGCAGCATTAAATATAGCTCTTACTGGCAATATTACTCTTTTACCAGAATTGGGAGTTTATAAGATACTGACTAATATTTTTGGACCGATTCCAAAAAATTGTGTTGGATTAATTATTGAAAGAAGTAGTTTAACTAGCAAGGGTATCTTTGTTCATCTGGGAATTATTAATTCTGATTATGAAGGAGAAATATGTATAATGGTATCTACTACACAGTCTCAGAATCTACAAAAAGGTCAAAGAATCGCTCAGTTATTGTTGCTACCATATATTAAGCAAAAGGCTGTTCCTATAAAGAGACAAGGAGGTTTGGACAGTACAGGATCAAATATATATTGGAATATATTGGATGCACTCTTATTGATTGTGCTTGGCCGTACATGTTCATATCCTTGAAGATGTATCATGGGGGTGTTGCAACCTAGAAGACACAAATTTGACTAACAA
>NW_006400282.1:384453-385833 GCF_000299155.1 Elephantulus edwardii
ACTGGAGACTAAGGTGCACCTGATCCAGTTTATGGTCTTCGCAGTTATGTGCTATGCATCGGAGAGTTGGTCAGTGAATAGGGTTGATAGAAAGACAATTGATGTCTTTGAGCTGTGGTGCTGGAGAAGAGTGTTGAATATACCATGGACTGCTAGGAGAACAAAGAGGCTTGTCCTGGAGAGGGCGAAGCCAGAATGTTCCCTGGAGTCAAGGCTTCTGAAGCTTCGTCTGACATACTTTGGGCATGTTGCAAGGAGGGACTGGTCCTTGGAGAGGGACATCATGTTTGGCAGAGTGGAGGGGCGGCAAAGGACAGGAAGACCTTTGATGAGTTGGATCGATTCTGTGACTGGAGCAGTGGGAATAAGTGAGTTTGAGATGACTAGGTTGGCACAGATAGAACAGTGTTTAGAGCTCTTATACATAGAATTGCTATGAGTTGCAAACAACTCGATGGCACCTAACAACAACAACAATTATAGGTTGTATGGGGAGGTCTAAGAGGCATAGTATGGTGGGAGTTTGGATGCCTCTCTGGTAGTTTAAATCCACCAGCAGATCCTGGGGGACAAGATGGGTGATCTCCTCTTGTTATGATTTACAACCTTGAAACCTAACCAAGGGTCAACTATGGGTCAGTTTGAACTTAATGGCAGTAAGAGAAGTATGTTAAATATGTTCTGTACCTTTATATATCTAAAAGAGCTTTGGTACCTAATGTTTTATGATGTTAACCAAAAAAAGTTAGCAGTTCAAATCTGTGAACTGCTCCTCAGGAAAAGGATGGGCCATCTCCTCTCATAAAGTTTCAGAAATCAAATAGAGGGATGCCATCAGTCAGAATGAAATCTTGGGAAGTGGTTCGGTTTATATAAATTTTGTATACGAGAAACATAAAATACACACGTTACATGTGGGCAGCTGTTGGGTTCATGTTCTATTCTCAGTTGGGGGTTTCTGAACTCTCACATAACTTTAGGGAACCACAGATGTATAAGAGGTCAAATATTGCCCAAATGGATGCTATGTGGTCCAAAATTGTAATACTGACTCTAGTTAAATGAATTCATATTGTTAAATAACAATAATTTGGCATTATGCATGTATTTCTTATAAATCCTAACATTCAAGCATGTCTTGTTTTATATGACAAAGGAGTTAATTATATAATTTTATATTGCAAATGTGTACTCACTGCTTATTTGTACTATTTCTTCATATTAATTATCATTTATATTGTAGAGTTTCTTGATTGTTTTATGTTGTTGTTGTTGTTGATGTTGTTATGTGCTGTCGAGTCGCTTGTGACTCATAGCGACCCTATGTACAACAGCCCTAAACCCTGCTCTATCCTGTGCCAATCTCACTGTCTCCTACAC
>NW_006400282.1:390110-405368 GCF_000299155.1 Elephantulus edwardii
TGGTTTTAGTCCTAGGTCCATGATCCACCTTGAGTTGGTTTTTGTGTATGGAGTGAGGTGTGGGTCTTGCTTGAGTCTTTTGCAGATATTTTTTCCAAAGGCCATGATCTTTTGAACTACTTGTTATGCTCCTGAGAATTAGGCAATTAATAAGATAACAGAAGTATTGATGCCTTAAAACTGTGGTTTTGCAGAAGAATACTGAATGGACTAGCAAAAGAACAAAGAGACTGGAGGAAGGGGTGGGTAAAGGAAAGGTAAAGATCCAGTGTGAAAAATAATGTATACAAACTTTGGAAGTAAACCAGTATAAAATAAAAATTTTATTTTAAAAAAAATTCCATTGTATGAATGGACTACAGCTTCTCAACCCATTTATCTGTGGTTGGACATGTGGGCTGTTTTCGTGTTCTTGCAACGGTGAATAAGACTGCTTTGAACTTTGGTGTACAAGTTTCTGTTTGAGCCACAGTTTGCATTTTCTCAGGATATATTCCTAGCAATGGAATAGCTGTGTCATATGGAATTTCTAGGTTTAGCTTTTTTAAAAAGTGCCAAACTGCCTTCCAGAGTGGTTGTACCATTGTACAATACCATCAACAATGTAAAAATGTTTCTGTCTCACCCTATCCCCTCCAACATTTATTACTTGCTGTCCTGTTAAACTTTGCCACTGCTACTGGAGTGATATGGTATCTCATTGTGGTTTTGATTTTGCACCTCTCTTATTGCCAGTGATTTGGAGCATTTTTTCATATGTCTGTTGGCCATTTGACTATCTTCATCTGTGAAAATTCTTTGCATGTATTTTGCCTATTTTGTAACTGGGTTATCAGACTTTTTCTTGTGGAGGCCCAGGGATATTCTAAAAACTTTCATTATGAGACTCTTGTCTGAGATGGTATTGCCAAATGTTTGTACTATGCAGCACATGGGAGCAATCATTTTTGTAAATTACTGTCTAACTTGGGAGGGACTTGAAAGCATTTTCCTGAGTGAATTAACTCAGACTCACAAGCACAAATACTGTATAAAACCATTATTGTAGAATGGGTATGAGTATCCAAGACAGGGAGGGAAGGGTGGAAATAGAGGAGTGAGAATGGGGAGATAGGGTGTTAACCATAGAATTGCTCAACTCAGTGGGTGGGTGGGGTGCAGGAAATGGGAAGGATCTTTTGTGAATAACAGTGTATTCAAACTCTGTAAATAAATCAGAGTAATATTTTTTAAATTTTTTTTAAAAAGAACAAACAGATATGCCTTCGTGAAGGTGCAGCCAGAGTGCTCCTTGAACTCACACATACTTCTAGCATGTTTCTAAGAAAGACTGTTCTTTAGAGGATACGCTTGGAAAGATGGAGGAATTATAAGAGGAAGACCATCAACTGAATGGATTGAAACAGTTACACAATGAACTCAAATACATCAGGGATTATTAGGATGGCACAGGACAGGACAGGGTTCATTCATAGCTGTTGTTCATAAGATCACTATGGGTCATACTTGACTCCACAGCACCTAACAACATGGTTGCTCTGGTTTCCTAAAGTGTTCTGAGTTGTGTTGCCAACACAAAGGCAAGTAGTTCAATTCTACCAGCTTCTTTTCAGAAGAAAGATATTCTCCTGGACAATCTCTTCCTGTGTGACTTCTTCTTCTTGTTATTGTTTTTGCTAAGTTCTTTTAATTCAAGTATGACTCATAGCAACTTTATGCCCAACAGAGCTAAACCCTGCTCTATCCTGTACCAATCTCAAAATCTTTGACACACTTGCACCCATTGCTGCACTCACTGTGTCAATCCATGTCCTTGCGAGTCTTCCTCTCTTTCATTGACGCCCCCCACCTTTCCAAGCATGATATACCTTTTCAAGGAATAGCACTTCCTAACAGCATGCCCTAAGACAGTGAGAAAAAGCTTCTCCATCTTTGCCTCACAGGAATATGCTGGTTTTACTTTCTCCAAGAATGTCTGTTTATTTTTTTGGCAGACCATAGGATTTTCAGTTCTCTTCTCCAACACCAAAACTCAAAGGTATTAATGCTTCTCTTGTTTTTCTTGTTATTTGTTTTCATTGTTCAGCTCTCAGATACATAGCAGGTGAGTGGAAAGACTACGGCTTAAAATAGGTGGCCCTTAACATTGTTACTTTTCAGGGCTTTGCAGAGGTCCCTGACAGCAGGCTTTCCCAACTCAATGAACTTTGATAAATGTTAATAGTTAAAGAAAGGCTCCAGGCCCTTTATTCATAGTGTCATTATGAGTTGTGGTTGACTCAAAAGGAATCAGCAACAACAACAACAACAACATAAATTTCCAGATGTAGCTTTATGACTATTATGATGTTGGAAGCTTTGCCACCAGTATTTTAACACTAACAGGTCACCATTGGTGGTCAGGGTTTCGGTGCAGCATCAAGAACAAGACACACTAAGAAGGACTGGCCACCCACTCCTGAAATAACTGGCCTTTGGAAACCCTATGAACAATTTAGAGAAAGACAATTATATATAATATAAAAGGTAAAGCAGTAGAATGGAAATACTAAAAAATTAGGAGAAACAGCTGTAAGCATCAATTAATAAATGAAACACAGAATGTATGAAATATAAATTTAGGAAAATTGTTGTTGTTGTTGTTATGTGCCGTCATGTCACTTGAGACTCAAAGCGACCCTATGCACAATAGCCCTAAACTCTGCTCTGTCCTGTGCCAATCGCACTGTCTCTGACACTCCCATCCCGATTATCCCAGTCACTGAATCAATCTACCTCATAGAGGGTCTGGAAAGTATAAAGATCAACATTCTAGGAATTAGTGAGCTGAGGTGGACTGGCATTGGCCATATTGACTCACACAATCACAAGATATACTATGCTAGGAATAAAAATTGAGGAAGAATGCTGATTGAGGAAGATGTTGTGGGAGAATGATGTTGTATTCATAGTCAAAAAAGAACATTTCAAGATCTATCCTGAAATGCATGTCCACACTCAAGGAAGACTTGTTAATGCATCTGTTATGCAAATACCCGCCTAACAGCTGAGGACTAGCACCAAAGATGAGGAAATTGAAGGATTCTACCAAATTTTTGCATTCAGTGCTCTTCTCCAACACCACAGCTCAAAGGCATCAGCTCATCTGTAATCCTTATTCATTGTCCAGCTCTCAGATGCATAGCAAGTGACTGAAGTGATTACAAAATGTCTTACAGAGGGTTCAGCCAGAGTGCTCCTTGGAAAGTATGATGATAAAATTTTGTCTCATATACTTTGGGTATGTTGCTATTCCTTAGAAAGAACATCAGCTTGGAAAGATGGAGGGTCACTGCAAAAGAGGAATACCCTCAACCAGATGGATTGACACAGCAATTGGCTCAACTATGTCAGAGATTTGGAGGATGGACAGGACAGGGTTCAGATCTGTTATTATAGGGCTGCTATGACTCATCCTCTGCTCGACAGCACCCAGCAACAACCAACTTTGCATTCAGAAATTAACCAAACATGTAGTCAATATGTTTTAATAGTAATTGGTGCCTGAAATGAAAAGTTGGAAACAAAGCAGGAAATTATGGACTTAAGGACAGAAATGAGGCTGGAGACCAAATGATTGAATTTTGTACATTCAGTATAAAATATATTCATAGCAAATACCTTTTATAAGAAACATAGACAGCGATTGTATACATGAACTCTACCTGATAGACTACACAGGAATAAGTTTGACTACATCTGTGGTAAGAATTGCTGGAGAAACCCAACACAGCAGTCAAAACCAGGGTAGGAACTGACTGTGGAACAGACTGTCAATTACTCATGTGCAAGTTCAAAGTGTAGTTGAAGAAAATGAAAATAAGTCTTCAAGAACCAAAGTATGAGTTTGGGTCTATCCCATCTGAATTTTAAAATTAGGGGAGCTTTGGTGGCCTAGTGGCAAGAAGCTGCACTGCAATCCCAGAGATATGCGGTTCGAATCCACCAGATGCTCTGCTGGAGAAGGAGGGGCCATCTCCTCCTGTACCAGTCAGATCCAATTTGACAGTACACACACACACACACACAGAGAGAGAGAAAATAATAAAACAAAAAAATTAAATTAAAAAAAATTTAAAAATTAACTTAAAATTATGTTTGAGGCATTGACACTAATGATTGAAGACCTGATGGGCTGTGGGATGACAAGATATCATCCATGAAGAGAGCAGAAAGTGATTACAAAGACAAATGAGAAAGAAAAGACCTGTGAAACTTACAGTTTCTGTGAACCAGTTTAAGGGTCAGCTGTGACTTTATTCTTACTCAACAACACAATGACAACAATGAACCAATCATTCTTTTTTTTTTTTAACCAATCATTCTTAAACGAAATACTACCCAGTTCCTTAAAATGAAGATAGTGAGACTTCAGCCCTCTTATTAGATATGGACATCAGGAAAGATCAATTATTAGAAAAAGACATCATGTTTGGTAAAGTCAACATCAGTGAAAATAAAGGAAAATCTTAGAAAGATGTATCCACAATCACAACAATAAAATTAAACATACCAGCAAGCATAGAAGATGGCACAAGACAGGACCAATATTTCATTAACCTCCATGACTTGGTGCTGACTCACCTGCAACAAACTTCATCATACTTGGATCCAAAACCAATACACTTGGTCCCAACAGTCAGAAGATCAGAAGGCTTACAATGCGCTAGGAAAGTCTGCAGTCAAGGACCTCTCCAAATTGCTGAGAAGCAGTGATGTTAGTTTGAGGACTAAGGTGCACCTGATTCAGATCACGGTCTTTCAATCACTTGTCATGCATCTGAGAGCTGGACCATGAATAAGGATAACAGAAGAAAAATTAATGCCTTTGAATTGTGGTGTTCGAGGAAAGTACTTAAAACCCATGGACTGACAAAAGAACAAATATGTCTTGGGGATGGTGCAGTCAGAGTGCTCCTTGGAGGTAAGGATGACAACGCTTTGTCTCTCCTACTTTGGGCATGTTAGGAGAGGTTATTCCTTGGAGAAGAACATCATGCCTGGAAGGGTGGAGGGACAGTGAAGGAGATGAAGACCCAAAACCTAGTGAATTGACACAGGGACTGTTTCAATGGGCTCTAGTGTGTCAGAGATAGTGAGGACAGCACAACATAGGACAGGATTCAGATCTGTTGTTCATAGGGTTGCTATGAATTGTACTCGACTTGATGGCATCTTGCAACAATGACTACTGCAAGTGACAATAAAAACAGCACATGCTATGGAACAGTTATGGTTCAGCAGTAACATTGTCACCGTCCATGCAGAAAGGCATAGATTCTATTCCTAGCTAAAATACTTCTATCAGAGGGGGCTTGAGAGTTGCTATGCTGTAGAGTACGTTTCAGACTAACAAGCAGGAAAGGCCTGGAAATGTACTTTTGAAAATCAAACAATAAAATTTTATGAGGGCCTATCAGCAAATGAATGGATAGGAAAACTGTGGTAGTTCACACAATGGAATATTATGCAGCATTAAAAAATAATGAACTCATAAAACATTACACAACATGGGAGAGCCTGGAGGACATTAAGTTGAGTGAAATATCTCAATCACAAAAGGACAAATAGTACATAACACTGCTGTTACAAAATAGGACAGACATGGAGATGGGAGAGAAGGAGGGGAAAGTGGGTAGATAATGAACGTTTAAATAGAACACATGAAAGGAAGAAGTGTGCAAAAGGGATCTATGATTAGGCATTATCTGTATGACAACAATCAGGAACAATTTGGAGTGGATTGGGGGAGGGAGAGAGAAGGAATGGGGAAGAAAATGTGAAACAAGGAATTTAAAAAAAAAAAAGTAAAGTTGAGAGTTCTAGTGGTCTAGTGGTAACAAGCTATGCTGCAATCCCAACGGCAAACAATTTAAATCTCTCAACTCCATGGAAGAAGGATAGCCAATCTCCTCCTGTGTGATTTACCAGCACTAAAAAAAACCCAATGGAGGATTAGCTATGGGTCAATTCCTGCTCGACGCCACACACAACAAAAAATAAAGCTGTTTGTAGTGCCATCAGAACCTTGATGGTGATATAAATATTGTTGTTGTTGTTGTTGTTATGTGTCATTGAGTTGTTTGCGACTCATAGTGACCCTATGTACAAGCGCTCTAAATGCTGTTCTATCCTGTGTCAACCTAGCCATCTCAAATGCACTTATTCCCACCGCTCCAGTCACAGAATTTGACCCATCTCATCGAAGGTCTTCCTCTCCTTCGCCGTCCCTCCGCTCTGCCAAACATGAGGTCCCTCTCCAAGGACCAGTCCCTCCTTGCAACATGCCCAAAGTATGTCAGATGAAGTTTCAGAATCCTTGACTCCAAGGAGCATTCTGGCTTCACCCTCTCCAGGGTAAACCTGTTCATTCTCCTAGCAGTCCATGATATATTCAACACTCTTCTCCAGCACCACAGCTCAAAGGCATCAATTTTCTATCAGTCCTATTGAAGCAAATAAAGAGTTCTAAGAACTCTTTATTTGCTTCATTTATGGAAGCAGCACAATAGGAACAATGGTTTCAAGTAAATGTGCCAGCTCAAGCAGTTAGAGTGATTTCTGTAAGATCAATTAAAAAACTGGCTCTATGGAGGGAGAGAAAAACCCAAACCAACAAATCTTATAGGATCACAACAGATTAGTCTCCAAACTGGTCATGGGGACAGCACAGGACTGGGCACTGTTTCGCTCTGATGTGTATGGAGCATGGAGTCAAAGGCCTTACTCAAGAGCAAAAACTGTAACAGTGTGTGGTGGGCATTGCTAGATGTGGGGGAGAAAGGCATGCCCTAGTAGTCTAGTCTGGAAAACTGGGGCTGATAGAAACAATGGAAGACTGGAGAATAAAGTAGGGAAAAAATGCTTTGGGAAGAGGACTGTCAATTCCCTTAGGGTATGTTGAGACTGAAGAGTCGATGGAATGCCCAGGTGGAGAATTCGCTTAATCACTTAATAACATGTGTCTCTTGCTCAGGACAGTGCTTAGGCTGAAAACATAGGCTTCTGTTGTCATTAGCAAACTAGATGAGTTCCCTGCAGTAGAATTAGGACCATAAAATGAAAGACCAAGGACCGAAGCTGGTAGGAAATGGGAAAAAGTTAAGAAGTTATTATTATGCCTTTTTACAATCAGGAAACAAAAGCAGGAGAAATCGCAATCATAGTGGGTATACTAGGACTGTTATTAAGGCTTACATGCTAAAGCTTGCAAGGAGGGGGGGAAAGCAGAAGTCACATCAAGTGGAAAGTCAGAACTGAAAGTTGAGTGCAGACATTATGCTCTGTTAGCCACCAATTCTGTGAGCAGCAGAGAAGCATTAGAGAGTTTGAGGGTGTTTGTTGGGCAACTCTACATCTGAAAACCAGACAGCTAAGAGCATCCAGACTGGGGGATATACTCAATATTACCTTCTTCTGCTAAAAAGGCATGATGGGAAGCAGGTCTACTTGACGAGTTCTCTGGGCCCAGACGGCCTACGAGGCTAACTCTGCATGCAGTTATTCTCTGAATGAGAAAAGCATGAGTCAGAGAAACATACAGAAAATCAGTTACAAAGCAAAGGAAGACAAAGGTGCTGAAGGGTAGGGTCAGCCCAAACCAAAGAGGAAGAAGAGGCATCATTCTCATCAACACAGCATTTGCCAATGTGAGAAGGACCACTGTGTTTAGATGTGCTCACCTAGAGAAAAAATGTGGATATATCCAAGAGAAATAAGTAATTTGAGCAAGATGTACAGGTCCAAAAGCCCTAATAATGCCAGATAGTTAGGACAACCACCTATTATTGCTGATTGTTCCATATTAATATTTTGATTCCACAAGCTTTAAAGATATTGGTGAAACTTTTGGCCAAAATACCAACTAAAAAGTCTTTCATTTCTGTGTGCCATCATGTCAGATCTGACCCTCCAGCAGGTTTTCAGAGGCAGTAAGTCACATGGGAGGAGATTGCTCAACCTTCTCCCACTGAGCAGCTGGTGAGTTTAAAGTGTGTGCCTTGGAGAGTACAGTGCAGCTTCTTACCATGAATCCAATTCTTCTAAATGAATATTATAAACATATAACTACCCACACTCCTCTAGGGTTCATAGGGCTTTCAGAGGCCTGTTATTTAAAAAGTGGATGGCCAATCCTGCTTCCTAATCTGTCTTAATCTGGGAGCTCTACTAAAACCTGCCCACTATGGATCCTCCTTGTGGTTATGAAATGAAATTATGAATATAATCTCTCCCAAATAATAAAACTACTTGTTGAGAAATGAAACTTTTCCTTTCACAACTTCTATCTCTACATCATGAGAGGGCTCTGGGGAGGTCGTGCTACTAGCCCCAAGGCTGTGCATCTCTGGTGGTTTGCACCACTAGCAATTCTAAGGAAGCTAGATGGATGATCTCCTCCCTCTGCTTCAGGGTTCCTGTGAGTAAGGATGGACTTGACAACTGTGCATTTCAAGGATTCTGTAATAATACAATTTTTACCTAATAATTAATGTGCCCACTAACCTTTCAAATCTACTAACTTTGCTGAATAAAAATGCCAAAAGGCGGGGGTGGGGGAAAACATTGTAAAACAATTTTTTAAATGGTTGAAACAGTCATTTTATAGAAATTCACACGGGATTCAGAAAAGTGTGTAGAATGAGGGATATCATTGCGGTTGCCAGATGGATCTTGGCTGAGAACATAGGCTATCAGAAATATCTTTACATGTATTTTAATGACTGTGCAAAGGATTCCAACTGTAACAAACTGTAAGTAACAACATAACAAACATAACAACATAACAAACTGTAAGTAACATTGAGAAGAATGGGAATCCCAGAATGTCTCATTGTGCTCATGAAGAACTTGTACATGAACCAAGAAGCGATCACTCTAATAGAACAGAGGATACACATCTATCTACAAAAACTGGTATGAGAATGTTCGTAACAGCACTGCTTATAAAGCTAAAGAAAGTGGAAACAACCCAAATGTTCCTCTAACTGATTAATGGCTTTTGTAAATGTGATTGAACCACATAAAAGAAAATTATTCTGCTACTGAAAGTAATGAAACCCAATAACCCCACTGCTGTTGAATTAATTCTGACTCACAATGGCCCTCCATTTCCCAGAGTTTCTGAGGCTATAAATTTTGAAGAAGGAAATTGCCCATCTTTCTCCAGAAAATTAATAAAGTAGTACAGCCACATGGATGAAACATGAAAACATTATGACAGATGAAAGAAGATTGTCAAAAAAGGCTGTAGTCAGGGAAGTCCTGGTGCTGCACTGGTGAAGTGATTGCTAAATGAAAGATTACTAGTTCTAACCTTACTCCTGGTTTGTGAGAGAAAAATGAGGTAGTCTACTTCCTTAAGATTCATAACCTTGGAAACCCTATGAAACAGTTCTGAACTGTTATATGGGGTCACTATAAATCAGAATCACCTCCACTACAACAGAGAGGGAGACACAAAGTAGATTCTTGGTTGCTCAGGAGCATTTAATGAGAAACAACTATTAAGAGACAAAGAAAAAAAAAGAGACAAAGAATTTCTTTGGAGAATAATAAAAAGAATCTAAATTTAGATTGTAGTGATAATTGCAAAACTCTATGAACATGCTTAAAAGAAAACCCCAATCATACAGTTAATTAAGTAAATTTTATAGTGTGTAGTTCTCAGGGTACTAAAATTAAGACTCAAAGAAGATGGATTTTAAGAAAAGTATTTTGCTAAATAAACATGAAAATTCTCTAAAATAAACTATAATTCAGATATACATACAATATCTGTATAAATTATTAGACCTTTTAAAAATCTCTGATGGAATTATCTCTCATTTTTATCATATATTTCAACATTCTCAACTAATTTCCCCACTACTTTGGATGACGAAAGATTTCCAGGACTAGGAAAAGTGCACCTAAATACACACAATCTGAACTTTTGGCTGGGGAGACAAAAGATGATGCTCTATTTGCTGTATTTTTTTTTTTATACCTACTTAAAGTGAAAAATACGCCTGGGGCCCTCCTGAGGCCTGAACCCTCCTGACACCGAGCTCTCGTGAGGGAAGCACATTAGTCCCTGCCACATAAATACTGCCCCAAAGCCCCGGAGCCAGGAGCACCAATATTACAGGGAAGTGAAGAGGCAATGGGAGGCCATAGGTAGTGGAAGGTGCCGGAGGGGAAAGGAGAGGGAACTGGGCTATATGCTTACAGGGTAGGGTGAGGGTGGGAACACAACTGGGACCAACATCTGATTCGTTACCTGCATACACTCATCAGCTCTTTTGAATTAAATGCTTGCCTGTCAATAATTGCTCCAAATTGAGACAGTCTAAAGAGAAAGATGCTTCCAAAATAACAGGGCTTTGAAACCCTATATACAGCAGAGCACACTTACGTTAGACTAGGAAATGTGGCACTGCAGGATGAGCCTTACTGTTGGGAATCAGAAAGGAGGAGGAACAATTCCAAAAAGACACTAATAATTGCAATGTGGAATGTGAGAAATATGAATGTAAGAAAATTGGAGCTTGTTAAAGAACAAATGGAACACCTAAACATTGACAAACAAGACACTGACTAAATGAAATGGATGGGCATGGTACATTATGAATCAGACAATCATCTGATATACTACGCTGAAAATGAAAAGGTGAGGAAAAAACGGGGTTCCTTTAGATCCATCTTGAAATAAGATGTTGTGAGTGACAGGATAATATCCATACACATACAAGGGACACCTGTTAATACCACCATCATTCAAATTTATGCACCAACAACCAGAACCAAAGAGGAGGAAATAGATGACTTCTACTAAATGTTGCAATTGGAAATCAATTGAACGTGCAACAAGGATGTTGTTGTTGTTGTTATGTACCATCGAGTCGTTTGCGACTCATAGCGACCCTATGCACAACAGCCCTAAACCCTGCTCTATCCTGTGTCAATTGCACTGCCTCCGACACACCCATCCCAATTACCCCAGTCACCGAATCAATCCATCTTATAGAGGGTCTTCCCCTCCTGCGCTGTCTCTCCACCCTACCAAGCATGATGTCCCTCTCCAAGGACAAGTCCCTCCTTGCAACATGCCCAAAGTATGTCAGACGAAGCCCCAGATTCCTTGCCTCCAAGGATACATTGACAAAAATGAGTGGCTGGAAATATAAGAGCAGGTAAATGCAAAATTATTGGACCTAGCTGAGGAACTATCAAAGCCTAAGAGTAGAAGAAATTACCTAAAGAGAGCAGTTTATGAATTTGTCATTTTTTAAAATTTAAACCATATCACAATATGAAATTTGTGTGAAGAATAATTTTAAGGAAAATATTAGTTTTGTAAAATAAAGGTCATATTAGGTTTTGAGCAAAATAAAAATTAATTTGAGAAATTACGGTACATTCACACAATGGAGTACTATGCAGCACTCAGGAGCAATGATTTTGTAAATTAGTACCTAACTTTGGAGGAATGGGAGAGCATTATGCTGAGTGAACTCAGTGCCACAAGGACAAATATAGTAAAGCCATTATTGTAGAATGAGTATAGGAATCAGAGGGATGAGGATGTGCAGGGGGAGGCGGGATTAATCATGGAGTTGTACAATTTGATGGTTGAGGGGGTGAGGGAAATTGGAATAATTTGTTCTGGAAAACAATATATTCAAATTTTATTTTTTAAATAAACCAGTATAATAAAAATAATTAATCTGATTATGATATAAACAACATTATGCCAGAAAATAGAAAATATTGATGAACAATTCAGTATGACCAAGAGGGGTATGACTGAAAAAAAAAATTCTATGACATTTAAGGGGAGGTTATTTCTCTTGTTGTTGTTGTTAGGTGTCATCAAGTTAAGTATGACTCATAGTGACCCTATGAACAACAGATCTGAAACTGTCCTGTCCTGAACTATCCTCACCATCTCTGATACACTTGAGCCCATTGCTGTAGTCACTGTGTCAATTCATGATGTTGAAGGTCTTCCTTTCTTTTGTTGACCCTCCACCTTTCCAAGTATGATATACTATTCCAAGGACTAGCCTCTCCTAGCAATATGGCCAAAATATGAGAGACAAAGCTTTGCCATCCTTACCTCTAAGAAGCTGCTGCACCTTTCCCAAGACATACCTGTCTGTTCTTTTGGCAGTCCATGGGATATTCAGTACTCATCTCCAGCACCACAATTCAGAGGCATCAATTCTTCTTATGTCATCCTTAGTCATTGTCCCCCTCTGTAATGCATAGCAAGTGATTGAGAAAACCATGTCCTGAGTCAATCACACTTTAATCTTCAAATTGACATCACTACTCGTTGGTATTTTGCAAAGGTCCCTGACAGCAGATTTGCCCAAAGTAATATGTCTCCCAATTTCCTGATGGCTGTGACCATGGATGTTGATTGTGGATCTAAGTAAGATGAAATCATTAACAGTTTCAATCCTCTTCTACCTATCATGATGTTGCCTACTGAACCAGTGGTAAGAGCCTTTGTTTTCTTGATGTTGGGATGTAATCCATGTCAAAGACTGGAGTCCTTGATCTTCTGCTGTCAGTACTTCAGGTCCTACTCACTTTCAGCAAACAAGGTTGTGTCATTTGCATAAGATAGGTTGTTGATGAGTCTTCCTCTGATCCTGATGCCACATTCTTCTTCACAGAGTCCAGGTTCATGAATTATTTGTTGAGCATATAGATTGAATAGGCATGGAGAAAGGATACAAGCCTGACATACACTCTTTCTGATTTTAAACCTCCCTTGTTCCATTTGAACAACAGCTAAGTACAGATTTTGTATGAACACAATTAAATATTCTGGATTACCATTCTTCTCAATACTATCCATTTGTTGTGTTCTACACAATCAAATGACTTTGAATAATCAATAAAACACAGATAGACCTGATTATATTAGTCTCTGATTTCAGCCAAGATCCATCTGATATCAGCAATTATATCCCTGATACTTCTCTTAATAACTCAGAATGTCCTGAAATGTATGGCCAGCAATGCTTAATAAAAATCAAGAAAATAATGTAGAGATGTCTTCTGTAATGATCCTGCATATTGAAACATTGTTGCTATAAATGGATTCAAATATGTATAATGCTCTTGTGGGAAATCCATTGTTCAACCCAGAATTCCTAAAAATGCCTGGTGAGATGATATTCTTCTGGTGTTCAGTTTCGTCATCTTCTGAGTTAGTTCAGGCAAGAGAGGGTCTGACTGTCCCACATGTGCCACATCATGTGAAGACACTGGGGAAACTCAATGTCTGTCCCTAATTTCCTCAGAAGTAAAATAAAATAAATTAGTCTGAACAACATAAAAGAACAAACAAATAGATCTTAGAAGAAATGCAACCAGTATGTTCGGTCGAAGTGAAGAGGGTCAGTCTTTGTCCCGCATAGGTTGGGCATGCTATCAAGAATAGTCAGTCCCTGGAAAGGGATCTCATCCTTAGTAAAATGGAGGGTCAGCTAAAAAGAGGAAGATACCAAGTGAGATACTCAACAGTGGCTGCAACAATGGGTTTTTAAGCACAGCAGAGATTGTGAGGATGACACAAAGATCTGCAGTGTTTTGCTCTGTTGTTCATGACATAGTTATATGAATTGGAGCCAACTCTGTGGCACCCAACGAGAACATATTGTTACACCATCCTATCTTCTCCCCTCCTCTCCCCTTTTCTTAGCTTCTCTAGATTCTTTAGGTTTCTTGTGCTGAGCAGTATGCTACCTCTTTTGTTCCCAGGCACATCTCCTGATGACCCTGCTAGGAGAGGCTCTTCCTTGAAAAAGGATATGCCTGGAAAGTGAAGAGTCAATGATTCACATGGTAACTGTAGCACTGGGTTCAAGTGTATCAAAGATAATCAGGATGACACAACACAGGACAGAATTCAGATCTGTTGTTCATAGGATCACTCTGAGTCCTACTCAACTCGATGGCACCTAAAAACAATATGATGACCTAGTGGTAAGAAGCTGTGCTGCAATACCAAAGACACACAGTTCAAATCCATCACCTGCTCCGCAGCAAAATGATGTGCCTCTGAAAACCTGCTGGAAAGTCAGCTATGAGTCCGTGTCCAACTTGATGGCAAACAACAACAAAGTTAACAAAAAGTTGTTATAATATCTGGATTGTTGTTAGGTGCCGTTGAGTATGACTCATAGCAACCCTTTGAACAAAAGATGATATGAACTCTGTTCTATCCTGTGCCATCTTCACACTGCCTGACACACAGGAGCCCATTGTGGCAGTCAGTTACCCTGTCAATCCACCTAGTCGAGGGTCTTCCTGTCCTTCGCTGACCCTCCCTTCCTCACATCATGTCCCTCTCCAAGGAATAATATCTGGATACTAACAAGCAAATAAATATTCTCTCCCTTAACAAAAGACAAAACCATCAGCAGACAAATTTTGCTAATAAAGGGCACTTACTAGTTGCAATTAAAATTATTTATATTCAAAGAATATTCATTTTATAGAGCAAGTATAACCCTGATATCAGAGCCAGGAAAGATACCACTAAAGAAGAAAATTACACATCAATATCCCACATGTAGGGAGAGCTGGTGCCCTAGTGGCAAGAATGCTGTGCTGCAATCGTGAAGGCATGCGGTTTGAGGTCACCAGCTGCTCTGAAGGAAAAGGATGGGCAATCTCCTTCCGTGTGATTAACTGCCCCTGAAAACCCACTGGAGGGTCAGCTTTGGGTCGCTTCCAACTCTGTGGTAGACAACAACACAGTTACAACCCTCGTGAACATAGACGCAAAGATCGTCAACAAAATTGTAACCAATAGAATCTAACATCTGTGGTGTTAAGGGTTTCTTGTTCAAAATAGCTTTCCTAGTCATTGATTGACTTTGCCATGTGAATGGGTGGGAATATTCTAATAAGGGATGTTAGCCCATCCACCAGAGCATTGTCTAGTCTTGCCATTAAACTCAGCTGATTCAGCAGCAGAATTGGCGAATCTTTCCCACCAGCAAAGAAGAAACAAGAGAATGCAGCGTATCCTTGGGGCAAAGGACTATGGTAGCAGCAGCCGAAACAGCTGCAGCAGAGAACCAGAGAACTGACATGATACAGAGTGACTGTGGGACTGCCATGCCGTTGAACCAGAACTAAGACTCTTTTGCACAAGTTTGTTGGAGAACTGGGGAGGGGAAGAGCCATAATCGGCAGGACTGACAGCTTTTTTTT
>NW_006400282.1:406228-411090 GCF_000299155.1 Elephantulus edwardii
GTAGTAGTAGTAGTAGTAGTAATTACGGGTTTTGGCATGACTTCATAAACTAGAAAGCACTTAAGCAGCTATTTCTTTTTGCCTCATCAAATACAAATGAAAATCACTTAGCAATTTAACAGACTATGAGGCTTTAGTAAAGGCTTTAGCATTGAACCACCATCTTTTCTCCAAACACAAAATCCCCTGCAAGTATCTAGTTCTCTTTTTCAAATCAATGCTTGCCTTAAAAAAAATCCATTTTCTCAAGATTTTGGAACACTCAGCTTTGGGGTTTTTTCCCTCCTAGAGCCCTTGGACCTTTTATCTCCATTTTTTCATTTTTAATCTTCTGGAGCTCAGCTTGAATTATTGTTAGCTAAAAATAACAAACTACAGATTGTTTATTTCACACCTGATGTTAAGAATGACTCAGTAAGAATGACAGCTTGTTATAACAAAATGAAACTACTAAATGAAATGAAATTACTATAAAGTCAAAGTATGTTGACTACAGAATAGCTAGAGAGAGTAATTCTAAATCTGGGTCACCAGTCTCTACCAAGAACATGATGAATGATGAGATAGGTTACACTTATTAGTCTATCATACATAGTCATTTCAGATCCGCATTATCATTTAAGCCTTGCAAATTGCTGCAAAGTATATGTGGTGTGACATCTAGCTGATGCCAACTCATAATGATCCTGTATAATAGAACTATTCCATTATTGCTATTATGTCCATAGAGTTGGAACCATCCCATAGCTGTAGTTGACCTCTCCAGCAGGTTTTCAAAAGCAGTAAATCTCACAGGAGGGGACGACTTATTTTTCTCCCATGGAGCAATAAATTATAATGTTTAGAACAGATTAGCAGGTCTTTTGTCCATCCAAAAAACTTATGAGTTTGAACAGCTGAACTTTCTGGTGATCAAGTGCTGAACCATTGTAAGGAAAGTAACAGTTTCCTATTTTATAGCTTAAACTCAACTAAAAGAGATTAAGCAACTACATATTGCCTCATTCTACCTCTAAATAACTATGAAATAGTAGAAATATAAAGAAGTTCCGGGGTTTTTTCTAATTCATAAGGCTTATGTTCTTTGCACTATGAGATTTTGCTATGAACTACTGCTTTCCCTCTTAATGTATTTTCTCACCCTGAGTGACTTTTTTTCTGAAGTTAAGAACTAAAGCAGCTTCCTTATGCATACTGTGGTTTAGTAAGCAGAATAGATAGCTAGTAGTAGATTGCTTCTAAATTATGTATCCCTTGTTTTAAGTACATTTAAAAATTTAAAATGTTCTGTTTCCCAAAAAAATATGTTAGTTTTCAAGTGATAATTTCATTTTTTATATTCTAGTTAATGCTAGAATATGTATTTATATTCTAGTCTATGCTTTCTACACATTATTTATGAATCCTGGAAGATTCTTATTTATTCTAAAACATAAAAATAAGCCAATTAATGTCTTAATAATTTCACACTGAAACACTGTTTTAGCTGAAAGAGTTTCTCTAAATAAGAATTTTTAATTTTTACAGTTGTTGTATAGGCAAAGCATCATTCATATGATACGGAAAGAGTCATTTTATTTCTCAATCTCAACTATTTTCTATCACCTAATTGAGATCTATCATTCTATCTCAAGCTTCATTTCTGTCACCAAGTCCATGTTTTTCAACTACTGATCCTTCTCTGTTCCCAACTTTTGCATTCCAGTCACCCATTATTATTAATGCATCTTGATTGCATGTTCGATCAATCTCTGACTGCAAAAGTTGGTAGATAACTCCTATTTCCTCTTCTTTGGTTCTGGTTGTTGGTGCGTACATTTGAATGATGGTAGTATTCACTGGACTTCCTTGTATGTGTATGGATATTATCCTGTCACTCACAATATTGTATTTCCAGATGGATCTAGAAGCAGCCTTTTTAAACTCTGAAAACAACCCCATTTTTTCTCACCTTTTCATCTCCAGCATAGGAGATCATATGATCATCTGACTCAAAATGTCCCATGCCAATCCATCTCATTTCACCAATACCTAGTATGTCAATATTTATGTGTTCCATTTCTTTCTTAACAATATTCAATTGTCCTACATTCATGGTTCTCACATTCCATGTTCCAATCACTAGTGTCTGCTTACAGCTGTTCCTCCTCCTATGTGTTTCCATATTTGAAAGCTCAGCATTAGTTGCCGTGTCTGTATTTCATTGACTATGCAAAGACATTTGACTGTGTAGAACACAACAAACTGTGGCTGACTCTAAGAAAATTAGGAATCCCAGAACACTTCATTGTGTTTCTGTGAAACCTATACTTGGACCAGGAGGCGGTCATCAGAACAAAGAAACATTGCATGGTTCAAAATTGGAAAGGGTGTACATCAGAGATGTGTCCTATCTCCATATCTTTTCCAGTCTGCATGAGGAACAGATTATCCAGGAGGCTGGGCTGTATGAGGAGAAATATGGCATCAAAATTGAAAGTAGATTCATCAACAATCTATGTTATACAGATGACACACCCTGCTTGCTGAAACTGAGTAGGACCTGAAGTGCTTGCTGCAGAGGGTCAAGGACTGTAGTCTTCAGTATGGATTGAAGCTCAACATCAAGAAAACAAAGATTCTTACCACTGGGCTGATTGGCAGCATCATGATAGATGGTGAAGAGATTGAGATTGTTAACAGCTTCAGTTTGCTTGGTTTTACAATCAACAGTCTTGTTACCAGCAGCCAGGAAATTAAGACAAATTGCATTGGGAAAATCTGCTGTCAGAGACTTCTCTAAAGTACTGAAGAGCAACGATGTCAGTCTGTAGACTAAGGTGTGCCTGATACAGACCATGATCTTTGCATTTACTTGCTATGCATCAGAAAGCTGGACAATGACTAAGGAGGATGGAGGAGAATTGATGCCTTTGAGCTGTGGTGCTAGAGAAAAGTATTGAATGGACTGCTAAGAGAAAAAAACAAGTTCGTCCTAGAGAGGGTGAAGCCAGGCTGCACCTTGGAGGCAAGGATTCTGAAGCTTCATCTGACATGCTTTGGACATGTTGCAAGGCAGTATCAGTCCTGGAGAGGGATGTCATGCTTGGGAGGATGGAGGGACAGGGCAGGAGAGAAAGACTCTTGATGAAATGGATTGATTCAGTGACTGGGATAATGGGGGTAGGTGTGTCAAAGACAATAAGATTGGCTCACGATAGAGCAGGATTTGGGGCTGTTGTACATAGAATTGCTATGAGTCACAGACAACTCTATGGCATATAACAACAACAATTGAGATCTAGCTTTCCGTTTTTAATTACTTGTTCATTGCCCTAAATCTAATTTTTGCTACATATACAATATATATATTTACTTTTCCCCCATACACATATTTTTAAAAGCCTGTCTTGCCACATCCTCTCCAGCATTTATTACTTGCTGTCCTGTTAAACTTTGCCACTGTTGCTGGAGTGAGATCCTATCTCATTGTTGTTTTTATTTACATATCTCACATGCTTGGGAGGGTGGAGGGACAGCGCAGGAGAGGAAGGCCCTCTATGAGGTGGATTGATTCAGTGACTGGGATAATTGGGATGGGAGTGTTGGAGACAGTGCGATTGGCACAGGACAGAGCGGAGTTTAGGGCTGTTGTACATAAGGTCGCTATGAGTCACAGGCGACTCGACGACACATAACAACAACAACATCTCTTACTGCCAGTGATTTTGAATATTTCTTCATGTGTCTGTTTGCCATACGAATATCTTCCTCTTTGAAAATTCTTTCCATGTCATTTGCCCATTTTATAATTGGATTATCAGGTTTTTTTCTGTGGAGGCCCAGGAATATTCTGTAAACTTTCTTTATGAGACTCTTGTCTGAGATGTATTACCAAATGTTTGTTCTCATTCGATAGGTTTTCTTTTCACCCTGTTAGAAAAAGTTTTTGATGCACACAGGGATTAAACCTTTAGAAAGTCTCATTCATCAATTTTCTCCTCTTCAGATTGTGCACTTCTCACTGTATTTGGCAGTCTCTTTATACCATAGACTAGGGCTTCTCAGCTTGATCCCAGTTTGTCTCTTATGAACTTCCTCCCAGGCAGTTTGGCACTTCCTCAAAAAGCTGAACATAGAAGTTCCATATGACCCAGCTATTCCACTGCTTGGATTATACCCTGAGAAAATGAGAACTGAGGCACAGAGACTTGTACATTAGTGTTCTTAGCAGTATTATTCACCATTGCAAGAACATGAAAACAGCCCAGATGTCCAACCACAATCAAATGGATTGAGAAATTGTGGTACAGTCATACAATGGAATAATACATGACATGCAGGAGCAATGATTTTATAAATTATTACATAGCTTGGGAGGGACTTTATACTGAGTGAATTCACTCAGTCCCATTGTTGTTTTTGTTGTTAAGTGCCATCGAGTCGCAGGAGACTCATAATGACCCTGTGAAAGAGAGTCCTTGGTCCCTTTCATCCTCTCTCCAGGTTCATAGGGTTTCTGGAGGCAAGCTATTATGGAAGTAGATGGCACTCCTCCTTCCAAACACAGTCCCATAAGGATAAATATTGTATAGAACCATTATTGCAGAATGAGTATGAGGATCCAAGGGGGGAGGGTGGAAGTAGAGGGATGAGGATATGGGGGGTTGGGGGGTGGGTTAATCATTAGGTTGTCCAATTTGATGGGGGGCATGAGGGAAATTGGAAGAATCTGGTCTGAAAAACAATGCATTTTAATTCTGTAAATAAACTAGTATTTTTTAAAAAAGGCCTGCTAATTACCACAAATACAGAATACGAAATATTAAATTTCTAAAGAAGTTAAAGGATTTTTCCCCCCTCTTCTTCATAGTCGAGGTTGG
>NW_006400282.1:415055-419168 GCF_000299155.1 Elephantulus edwardii
TTATAGCATTGTTACACTTTTCTCTCTGCCCACCTTCCCCTCCATCCCCCAATTTGCTCTTCTCTTTGAAAAGTAAAAGAAAAATTCTTTCATTGTAGTGCGATTTCTACCCCCAAGTCCACTCCACTATGCAGCCTTCAATCTGAACTCCTGTCATGACAATAATACCTAATCCTATCCCTTTTAAACAGTTCTCTCCCTCATCTGTTTCAATGCAGTATACATTATTTAGCCCCTCTTTCTCAGTCTCCCCCCTCAACCCCGATGTCAGTCCCATTTTACAACAGTGGCACTATGCAATATTTGTCCTTTTGTGGCCGAGATATTTCACTGATCATAATGTCCTCCACAGTTACCCATTTTGTATAATATTTCATTACTACCTTGTTTTTCAATGCCGCATAGTATTTCATAGTGTGAATATACCAAAGCTTTTCTATCAGTTTGTTGATGGTCACTTGAGTTGTTTCCAACTCATTGCTTTTGTGAACAAAGCCATGATAAACATGGGTGTGCATATATCTGCTTGGGTGGGGGTTATGGTTTCTAAAATGGCTTTTCTAGTCATTGCTTTGATCTTCTCTGGGGGTGTGGTCTCCAGCTGCCTCAATTACAGACACATAATTCACAATTGATCAGTATCTTCTATGTATCAGCAGCTGTGGAGCCAACGTCTCGGGAAGAGCTGGGCAGACCATGGAGAGAGAGCGGTGAGGTGCAGCCTGATAGAGCCCTGGAGTTGGAGCCAGAATTAAAAGTTAACCTTGCTGGATGATTGAAGGAAGAGTTAGTTGAATTATGACTACTATGAGACAAAACTTGCTGGGCGATTTTAGCCTAGACTTTCATTTGTTGACTGAGAAGATACCTGAATTAATTGAGGAATTGAGTCTTGTTAATCTGGCTTGGGGCTGCTGTTCACTAAACCTACTAGAACTACTGTGTGTGATATCTTTTACCTCCCCCATTCTCTGCCACCGATTTCACTGATACGCTTCACAATTTTGAGTAAAGTCTGTAAGTCAACTTGCAATAAATATTGGACTCAGTGATTAGTAGAAGCAGGTCCAGGAGCATAAAGTGGGGAAGTAGACCATGTCTGACCTTACAGGGATCAGTTTTATATTGTGGGTGTTACTGAGAATGACAGTTTCCCTTTATGTTGTTAGTAGAGTGTGAACTCGGCCTTCCCCATTTGTCCTTGCTCCTTTTACAACTAGCTACAGTTTTCAAATTTGACCTAGTAAGATACTTTCTGGCTTTATCCTGATCCAAATAGGTAATTGCTGTTTTCATTCTGATCCAATCTAATGGTTGCTTTTGGTTTTGAACATCTTTTCTCACGTTTTCATCTGTATAATAGTCTTGGAGGAAGTGCAAACTCGGGTGCTCCTTATAGACAAGGATGATGAAACTCTGTCTCACATACGTTGGATATGTTATCAAGAGGGAACAGTGCTTGGAAGAAGACATCATGTCCTGGCAAAGGTGGAACATCATGGAAAGAGAGGAAAACCTTTAACAAGATGAATTAACATAATGACTGTAACAATGGGTTCAAGAGTAGCAGAGATTGTGAAAATGGCTCAGGATCAGGCAAAATTCAGATCTGTTGTTAATAGGATTGCTGAGTCACAGTCAACTCAACAGTACCTAGCAACAAGACGACTACAGGAAGCTCTGATGGTGTAGTTCATAGGCAGATGTTTGGTTACTCAAAAGCCATGTCTCTCTGATGTTTCAGATCCACCAGTGGCTCTGGGAAGCAGGTAGGATGGGGTGGGAAGATGGGCAATCTCGTGCCATGTAATTTATAACTTTGGAAACGCACTAGAGGGCCACCTATGAGTTAGTTCTTACTCAATGATAATAAGTAACTACATTGTTGCTATTACTGATTGTCTTTGAGATTAGCACAACTCATAGAGATCCACGAACAAAAGGCCTGAAGTCTTCCTATAACTATGGTCATTTTATCAAAGTTCATAGAGTTTCCAGAGACATATTGTTTAGGAAGTTGATGCCACTCCTGCTACATACCGGTATAGAAAGTAAGTGAAAGAATATATTTTTAAAATACTGGGCACGTTATCAACACTTGAAAAATATTAAATTTTGGGTATTACAAATTCAGTTTTAAATATTTCAGGATATTGTAAAATTCATATATTATTAAATTTTAAACTCAAATTCAATTAACTAATGTAAATTATAGTTATATTTTGTCCAAAAATTCCAAAACAGATTCCTACTCAAAAGGAAGAAAATGCAAAACAAAATTTCAAATTTTTATGGAATCCAGAATTTCTGAAGTTATAAATATTAGAGAAGCCTTGAAACTACTGCTTTGAGATAATCTTTATACCTTCACTAGTGATATACAATAAAGATTTTATTAGACATTGTAATAAATTAATTACATTAGTCAATTATAATTAATGCTATAATACAAAATCCTTAAGTGTTGCAACTTGAGGTTTGCGTTTGTTTTCAGTTACTTCAGCTTAAGAAATGCCGAGTTTGACCTTTTTGATTTTCTGGCTCTTGCTTTTTGCACATTTCATTACTTTGCTTTGTTTTCCCAAGCTCACCTTTGAAATCTTCTATTCAGCTCCTTAACTTCTTGATTTCTTCCCTTTGCTTTGGCTTCTCAGCACTTTAGTGCAGCATTCAGAGTCACTTCTGATATTCATCTTGGTCTTTTGTTCCTTCTCTGTAATGATCTTTGCAGTCTTCATGATGATATTCTTTATATCCTCCCACAGTTCATCTAGTCTTCGCTCATTAGTGTTAGAAGCCTCAAATCTATTTCTGAGATGGTTTGTGGATTTAATTTCATTTTCTCTAGCTTCAGATTGAACTTGCATATGAGTAATTGACATTCTGTTCCACAATCCACACCTGGCCTAGTTTTCACAGCTGTTGTTGAGTTTCTCCAATGATTCCCACCCCCACCCCCCCCCCCCCGCCACAGATGTAATCAACTTGATTCCTATGTAGACCATCAGGTGAAGCCATGTGTATAATCGCTATTTATGTTTCTTATAAAAAGTATTTGCAATGACTAAATTATCGATTGTACAAAATTCTACCACTCTGTCTCCAGCTGCATTTCTGTCACCAAGTCCATATTTTCTGACTACTGATCCTTCTTCCCTATTCCCAACTCTTGCATTCCAATCACCCATTGTTGTGAATGCATCTTGGCTGCATAGCCTATCAATTTCCACTGCAAAAGTTGGTTCCTCCTCTTTGGCTCTTGATGTGAGTGCATAAATTTGAATGATAGTGGTATTAATAGGTTTTCCTTGTATGTGTATGGATATTATCTTGTCACTCATAACATTGTATTTCAAGTTGGCTCTAGAAATGGTCTTTTAAACCATGAATGCAACCTTGTTTTTCCTCACCTTTTTTATTTCCAGTGTAGCAGATCATATGATTGTCTGATTTAAAATGTCCCATGTCAATCCACCTCACTTCACCAATGCCTAATATGTCAATATTTATCTGTTCTATTTCTTCCTTAACAATGTCCAATTTTCCAACATTCATACTTCTTACTTTTCACTAGTTTATGTTTGCAACTGTTCCTTCTCTTTTGTGAATCCCAATATGAAGGTTCAGCCTCTGGTGCCATATCTGCTAGTGTAATCTAAGTGTGCTCTTTTGCAGATAAGGTCACTGTGAGTTACAGGTGACTCCATGGCACATAACAGCAACAATATAAAATGTCTATAAATTATTGAATGGAAAAAGTAATATGATTTGTAAACTTTCACTCAAATAAAAAATGTTAGATTAAAAAAGACAAAATATTAAAAAAACCCTTAACCAAAAATAGCATCTAAAAATATCTTAAAACTAAATAATTTAGCTTAAATAAAGAATGTCTTTTCTTTGAACATTGTACTCTATTAAAGCACAGTCTAGATAAGATCAAATTGACAGCAGCACTTAGAAAGGTTGGAATGAAAGCTTAGGAGCAATGAGTTCATAAAAATAAAGGTACAGTTAGAAAAAGTAAATTCAGTAAATCCTTTATAATCATTATCTCATCGATTCAAGTAGTTAGGCTTCTTGAAGATCATAATAAATGGCAAACACTTGTGC
>NW_006400282.1:419268-429506 GCF_000299155.1 Elephantulus edwardii
ACTTTATTATTTTTCTTAAATAAAATTTTTATTTTATACTGGTTTGCTTACAAAGTTCATATGCATTGTTTTTCACAGTGGATTTTTTTCCACTTCCTTTACCCACCCCTCCCTCTACCCATTAAATTGTGTGACCCTATGATTATCCCTCTACTCATCCTCATCCCTCTGCTCCTACCCTCCCCCCACCTTGAATGCTCATACATAATTTACTAGTTATCTTTCTATTTCTACAATAACGGTCTTATATAGTACTTGTGCTTATGGAACTGAGTTCACTTAGCATAATGCTCTGCAGTCCCTCCCAAGTTATGTAGAGATTTTCAAATCTCCTGTGTATTTTTAAAGTAAGTAAAAAAAAAAGTAAGTTATTTCACCTTCCTCTGGAATTTCTTGGGATTCACATGGCCATTTTACTCTGCTTTCTTTTTCAAAGCACTCAAGCTATTCCTGATGTCAATGTACTTGAGCTGAAATACACTACTCCTTTGTTAAATGTGACTCTAAATTCTTTGCATTCTCTTACCTTCGATGCCTGATGTGAAACTGAACCAATCTTCCACTATCCAAAATAAAGACTGTATGATTGTTGTAACTTTCCCAATAATAATTGTCTTTTTAAAAAAATTCTTTCCTTTTTTAAGGACAAAGGAAGGCCACAAATGAGGTACAAATACCTCAGAATCAAAAACTTTTTTTATATGCTACTCTATTTTCTAATTATCTTTCTTCAAATACAGGGCTGTGACCGACAGGACAATATTCATATGTATATAAAGAAGACCTGTTAATACCACTATCATTCAAATTTATGCACCAACAACCAGAGCTGAAGAGGAGGAAAAATATGATTCCAACTTTTGCAGTGAGAAATCGATTGAACATGCAAACAAGATACATTAATAATAATGTGTGGCTGGAATGCAAATGTTGGAAACCAGAAAGAAAAATCAGTAGTCAGAAAACATGTATTTGGTGACAGAAATTAGGCTGGGAAAACAATGATAAAATTCTACGCAATCAATAGTTTATTAATTGTAAATACCTTTTATAAGAAACATAAATGCAAGCTATACATATGGATTTCACCTGATGGTATGCACAGGAATCAGATTTATTAAATCTGTGGAAAGAATTATTGGAAAAGTTCAATATCTGCAGTGAAAACTAGGCCAGGTGCTGATTGCAGAAGAGACCATTAGCTATGCCTATGCAAGTTCAACTGAAAGCTAAAATGGTGAACTCAAATCCACAGGAATCAAAATTTGATCTTGAGTATCATATCTGAATTTAAAAACCAACTCAGGAAAAGGTTTGAGGCCTTGAATACTAATGAACAAAGACCAGATGAGCTGTAGGAGGATATTGAGATTATCATCCACAAAGAATGCAAAAGATCATTACAAAGACAAAGGAGGAAGAAAAGACCGAGATGAATATTGGGAGTGACTGTGAATGCTGCACTTATGTGCTGAGAGGCCAAAGCAAGGGGGGAGAAAATCAAGAAGTTAAGAAGCTGAATAGAAGATTTCAAAGGGCAGCTCAAGAAGATAAAGCAAAATATTATAATGTAATGTGCAAAAAGCTGGAGTTGGAAAATTAAAAGGGTCAAACTTGCTCGACATTTCTTAATCTAAAGGAATAAAGAACAAATTCAAGTCATGAGTTGCGATACTTAAAGATGATTGAGCAGAATATTGAATGATCCATGAAGCATTAAAAGAAGATGGAAGGAGTCACTGTATCAGAAAGAATTGACTGACACAGAAGAAGGTCATGAAACAGTATATGATCAAGAGGCAATGATGATGAAGGAGAATGTGCAGGCTGCTCTGAAGGAATTGGCAGAAAAATAAAGCTTCAGGAATTTATGGAGTATCAGTTGACATATTTCTTTCCCCCCCCTCCACCTTTTCTGTTATTAATATAAATGAAAGTTTACAGAGACTTTGGATTTTCATTCATTCATTGTTGCATTTTTCTCCCTGCCCACCCCTCCCCCCTCCTCCCGCTGACCCAGTTCCCTTTTCTCTTTGAAAAGTAAAAGAAAAATTATCTCATTGGTATACAATTTCCCCTCACCCAGTCCACCCCACTATGCCGCCTTCATTCTGGACTCTTGTCATGACCATAATACCCAATCATATATCACTTTTAAACTGTTCTCACCCGCATCTGTTTCAATGAAGTATATAGAATTTATCCAGTCTTTTTCAGTCTCCCCCCAACCCTGATGTCAGTCCCATTTTACAACAGTGGCACTATGCAGTATTTGTTCTTTTTCGACTGAGCTATTTCACTCAGCATAATGTCCTCCAGGTTCACCCATTTTGAATAATATTGCATGAGTTCCTTGTTTTTCAATGCAGCGTAGTATTCCATTTTGTGAATATACCACAGCTTCTCTATCCATTCATTTGTTGATGGGCACTTGGGTTGTTTTCAATTCTTTGCTATTGTGAACAAAGCTGCTATAAACATGGGTGTGCATATATCTGCTTGGCTGGCAGTTATGGTCTCTAGGGTACATTCACAGTAGTGGAATTGCTGGGTCAAATGATGTTTCTATTTGCAACTTTTTGAGAGAGAGCCATACAGCCTTGTATAGTGGTCGCACCATTTTATACTCCCACCAACAGTGAATAAGAGTTCCAGTTTCTCCACAACCTCGCCAGCATTTGCTGCTTGCTGTTCTGTTAAATTTTGCTATTCTTACTGGGGTGAGATGATATAATTGTTTTGATTTGCATCTCTCTTAGACCTAGGAATCTTGAACATCTCTTCATGTATTTGCCATCTGAATGTCTTCTTTGGTGAAGTGTCTGTTCATATCCTGTGCCCGTTTTTCAATTGGATTGTTTTCCTTTATCTTGTTGTGGTGCTTGAGTATTTTATACATTCTAGATATAAGTTCCTTATCTGATATCAGTTGACATATTTCAACAAACAGATGCTGCCTTGGACATTCTCGCCAGGTTGTGCCAAGAATTCTGGAGGACAATTAACTGGCCAACTAACTGGAAGAGATCCATATTTATTCACATGCCAAAAAAAAGGAACCCAGTAAAGTGTGGATATTATCAAACAATATCCTTTTCCATCTATATGCAGAGCAGATTATCCAGGAGGCTGGGCTCTATGAGGGGAAAAGAGGCATAAGGATTCGAGGAAGACTCATCAAAATCTGCATCATGCAGATGATACAACCCTGCTTCTGAAACAAAAAAAAAGATCTGAAGTGCTTGCTGCAGAGGGTCAAGGACTGCAGCCTTTAATATAGATTGAAGCTCAATATCAAGAAAACAAAGATTCTCACCACTGGGACAATTTGTGGCATCATGATGGATGGTGAAGAGACTGAGACTGTTAATAGCTTTAATTTGCTTGCCTCCACAGTCAGCACTCTTGGCACCAGCAGCCAGGAAATTAAAAGACGTACTGCAATGGGAAAGTCTGCTGTTAGGGACCTCTCCAAAGTATGAAGAGCAACGATGTCAGTCTGCAGACTAAGGTGTGCCTAATACAGGCCATGTTCTTTGCAATCGCTTACTATGCATCAGAGAGCTGGATAATGACTATGGATGATAGAAAGAGAATTGATGCCTTTGAGCTGTGGTGTTGGAGAAAAGTATTGAATATACCATGAACTCATAAGAGAACAAACAGGTTCATCCTGGAGACGGTGAAGCCAGGCTGCTCCTTGGAGGCAAGGATTCTGAAGCTTCATCTGACATATTTTGGACATGTTGCAAAGGAGGATCCAGTTCTTGGAGAGGGACATCAAGCTTGGGAGGGTGGAGAGACATGGCAGGAGAAGAAGACACTCTACGAGATGGATTGATTCAGTGACTGGGGTAATGGGCATAGGAGTGGTGGAGACAGAATGGCACGCGATAGAGCAGGGGTTAGAGCTGTTTTACATAAAGTTGCTATGAGTCTCAGGTGACTTGACATCACATAACAACAACATCACTAATATTACATGCAAGCAAAAGCCTGCTGAAGAGTATGCAGAAATGACTGGCAGAATACATCAACAGAAAACTACCAGAAGTACAAGCTGGGTTTAGAAGAGGTCATGTCACTAGAGACATTATTGTCAATTTCAGATGGATCTTGGCAGAAAGTAAAGAGTACCAGAGAAATGTCTATCTGTGTTTCAATGACCATGCAAAAGCATTTGACTGTGTGGATTACAACAAATTGTGACTAACCTTGAGGAATATGGGAATCCCAGAACACTTGATTGTGTTTATGTGGAACCTATACTCTGACCAAGAAGCAATCCTCAGAACAAAGCAATGAAATACTGTATGGTTCAAAGTTAAGAAAGGAGTGTGTGTCAGAGATACATCCTGTCTCCATACCTTTTCAATTTATATGGAGAACAGATTATGCGAAAGACTGGGCTTTAAGAGGAGGATTGTGACATCAGGACTAGGGGAAGACTCATCAACAACCTATGTTATGCAGATGACTTAACTTTGCTGGCTGAAATTGACGAGGACCTGAAGCGTTTGCTCCAGAAGGTCAAAGACTAGTCTTCAATATGGATTGAAGCTCAACATTAAGAAAACAAAAATTCTCACTTCTGGGCCAATTCACTGCACCACGATAGATGGAGAAGAGATTGAGGTTGTTAACAAATTACAGCTTGCTTGACTCTGCAATCAACACTTTTGGCACCAGCAATCAGGAAATCAAAAGATGAATTGCACTGAAAAAAATCTGCTGTCAGGGACCTCTCCAGAGTGCTAAAGGGCACTGACATGAGTCTAGAGACTCAAGTGTGCCTGATCCAGGCCTGATCTTCTCCATTGCTTGCTATGCATCAGAGAACTAGAAAATGACTAAGAATGACAGAATACAAATTGATGCCTTTGAGTTTCAGTCCTGGAAAAGGGTCTTAAACATACCATGGACTGCCAAGAAAACAAGTAGTTCTGTCTTGGAGAGGGTGAAACCAAGTTTCTCCTTGGATGCTAGGATTTTGAAGCTCTGTCTTACATACTTTGGGCACATGGCCTGGGGAGACTGGTCCTTGGAGAAGGATGTCATGCTTGGAAGGGTGGAGGAACAGTGAAGGAAAGGAAGATCCAGGATGAGTGGATTGACTCAGTGACTGGGGCAATGGGGTTAGGTGTGTCAGAATCAGTGAGACTGGTTCAGGACAGGGCAGGCTTCAGAGCTATTGTACATACAGTCGCTATGAGTTATGGGAGACTTGCTGGCATATAACAATCACCACAACAATTTTCTTTCATAAGTATTGTTTTGCCATTTATATATTTGCTTATTGGTTGTGAATTTATCTCCATAATTAGATGTTAAATTCCTTACGAAAAGAGCCTTGTTTTCTTTTTCCTAAGCAACTCTTATAGCAGTCAGTGTGATTCTATGATAAATTAAAAAGTATGAAACTCAGAAAACTTCAATTAATTTAGCCCCAAAGATGGAATAAGGAGCAAATTGCACGACTACATTATCTCATTTCATATTCCTAAGAACAAACAAATTCATCTCAGAGAAGCACAACGAATAGTGTCACAGAAGCAAGGAGGTGAGGCTTCATTTCATATCTTTGAGACATGTTATCAGGAGGGACCTGTCAGTCACCTGAGAAGGATATCATGTTTCCTAAAGTAAAATGACTTGGACTGACACAGTAGCTTCAACAATATGTTCAAATATAGGAATAATTTTGAGGATGGCACAGGATCATGCAATGCTTTATTCTGTTGTGCACAGTGTTGCTATCAAGGAGGAGCCAACTCAACAGCTCCTAATGATTCTTATAAAAACAAGAGGAGATGTGGAAAAAGACAGTGCCCACCAATGAATCCATAATCTCACTGATATTTTTCCAGCCTTTGTTGTAGATTGCTTGAAGCCATAGAACTATTCTTGATCAATTGATTGTGAGAAGAAATAACATGTATCTCTGTATATCCTGGTGGCCCAGTGGTAAGAAACTGCACTGTAATCCGAAAGGCACACAGTTCAAATCCACCAGCTGCTCCACAGGCAATATCCAGCCATGAGGTGAACTGCCTCTGAAAACCCACCGGAGAGTCATCTATGGGTCGGTTCTGACTTGATAGTACTCAACAACATCTCTCCTGGAGGCCCGCGGGTGGCACAAATGCTGTGTACTCAACCACCAAAGTTTAGGGTTTGTGTCAGTCTTGGTTCAATGAAGCTAAAGGCTAGTGGGACTCCTACATGCTTCTTGTCTTATGCTGTGGTGGTCTTAGAATGCAAATTTTACAATAACCAAGAGGACTGCCAAACTCACACTGGACTCTGTGAGGGTGAGACTTGCAATTTCCTTGTATTAAATCATAAAGCTTTCAAAATTTACCATCATTGCAGCATAGCCTATACTATCTGCAGTCACAAAGATGATATTCAGAATATTTACAGACTAGTATGGAGAGCTATGTGGCATCAGAATTGGAGGAAGTCTCATCAACAACCTACGTTTTGCTGATGATACAACCTTTCTTGCTGAAACTGAGGTGGACCTGACATGCTTGCTGCAGAAGATCAAGGACTGTAGTCTTCAATATGGATTAAAGCTCAACATCAAGAAAACAAAGATTCTCACCACTGGGCCAATTGGCAGCACCATGATGGATGGAGAAGAAATTAAGATTGTTAACAATTACAGCTTGCTTGGCTCCACAATCAACACTCTTGGCACCAGCAGTCAGGAAATCAAAAGACAAATTGCATTGGGTTGATCTGCTATCAGGGCCTTTACAAAGTACTGAGATGCAACGATGTCAGGCTGGAGACTAAGGAGTGCCTGATCCAGTACATGATCTTCACAATTACTTGCTATGTATCAGAGAGCTGGATAATGACTAAGGATGAGAGGAGAAGAATTGATGTCTTTGAGTTGTGATGCTGGAGAAGAGTCTTAAACATACCATGGACCACCAAGAAAATAAATAGGTCTGTCTTGGAAAAGGTGAAATGAAGTTTCTCCTTGGAGACTAGTATTTATTTTATTACTATTATTAATTTTAATGAAAATTTACAGAGACTTTGGATTTTTACTCATTCATTGTTGCACTTTTCTCCTTTTTCACCCCTCCCTGCCCAGTTCGCTCTTCTCTTTGAAGGGTAAAAGAAAAATCCTTTCATTGTTATACAATCCCTCCCCCCAGGTCCACTCCACTATACAGCTCCATTCTGGACTCCTGTCATGACAATAATGCCTTAATCACATATCCCTCTTAAGCAGTTTTCTCCCTCATCTGTTTCAATGCAGTATACATTATTTATCCCATCTTTCTCCATCTCCCCCCAACCTTGATATCAGTCCCGCTTTACAACAGTGGCACTATGCAGTGTTTGTCCTTTTGTTGCTGAGATATTTCACTCAACATAATGTCCTCCAGGGTCACCCATTTTGAATACTATTTCATGAGTTCCTTGTTTGTTGTTTTTTTTTCCTTTATATATTTTTTTAGTTCCCTGTTTTTTTTATGCAGCATAGTATTCCACTGTGTGAATGTACCACAGTTTTTCTATCCATTCGTTTGCTGATGAGCATTTGAGTTGTTTCCAACTATTTGCTATTGTGAACAAAGCCATGAAAAATATGAGTGTGCATATATCTGCTTGGGTGGCAGTTATGGTTTCTTTAGGGTCTATTTCCAGTAGTGGAATTGCTGGGTCAAATGGTATTTCTTTTTGCAAATCTTTTGAGAAATCGCCATACTGCCTTCCGTAGTGGTTGCACCATTTTACACTTCTACCAACACTGAATGAGGGTTCCAGTTTCTCCACAACCTCGCCATCATTTGTTGTTTGTTGTTCTGTTAAATTTTTACTATTCTTACTGGGGTGAGATGATATCTCATAGTGTTTTGATTTGCAGAGGCTAGGATTTTGAAGCTCCATCTCACCTATTTTGGGGCTAGGATTTTGATGCTCGGTCTCACATACTTTGGGCATGTTGCCAGGAAGGACTAATCCTTAGAGAAGGACATCATGCTCAAAAGGGTGGAGGAACAGTGCAGGAGAGGAAGACCGTGGATGAGTTGGATGGATTGATGTAACTAGGGCAATGGGAGTAGGTGTGTCCAAGTCAGTGAGGCTGGCTCAAGATAGGGCAGGCTTCAGAGCTATATTGTACATGAGGTTGCTATGAGTCGCAGATCACAGCATATAAAAACATAGGGAGCTCCCATGGTGTAGTCTGTAGCGAGTTGTGCTGATAACTCAACCGTAATGTGTTTCTGACCATTCAAATCCACTCTCAGGCTTGTAGGAGAAGGATAGACAGTCTCCTCCATCCCATTTAGTTTTACAGTCTTGGAAACTCAGTGAAGGGTTACAACAAATTAGAACTTACTTGCGTGCAATGAGTTTGAGTATAGCATAGGCACTGATCCAAAACAGATATAACCACCAAACAGAACTGGTGCTGTCTAAAAGCTTTTGGTATGGTGATATGAGTACATGTTGGTTAATAACCCCGAAAACAGCCCTGCATGTTTATCCCCATTTAATACTTGATAAAACCAAAGTTCAAAAGAGTCAAAGTGTTATTGCTGAAAATCAATGACCTGCAAGTAACATAACAGGAATTCAAATGAGCTGTTTGTTCCAAAGCCTGTTCCCTTTCTGCTTCAGCATTCTACTCTCAACTTGTCAACTCGTGCTTAACTTACCTTAACCCTTCATCAAAAGTGAGGCTAATAGAATTATCCAAATAGCATAATTGTTTCTCTGCACTCTGGTGTCATGGCCCAATAAAATATGCTTTTTATTAACATATTTTAAATGTGAATCCATTTCTGCCTGTGCAAGGGGTATCAACTTCCTACCCTTGCTTTTACATCTTCCTGTTGTCATTATTTATCATTAACCCTGAAGCAGTGTTATTTAAGCTGATGTATCCAACTTCATGATAGAACATATATTTAAAAGGCAGTAGAAAATGAAATTGAATGAAATGCTTGGCTCTTGGCACAGTTCTTTCGCTCCTACTGCTCATTCTTCGTTTAAATTCATAAGTCTCTTTCTTTTCCATGACAGGATAATCATCTCCACAGCAACTAACTATTATATCACAAAGGGCTATGCCTGTGAGTAAGACGTGATCAGCAGGAGCTGAGCAACACTTAAGCAACAGAGAGTCTATTTTCATACAAATATCTCTAATTATAATAAGCTAAGAGGAAAAAATATATCATTCCCCTCTTACTCCCAAAATTACAAGCAGACTTATTTCAACACAGTTTCTCACTAAAACATGGTGATTTCAACTCCCAATAGCTTTAATAAGAGCACACTCTTAGGGAGAAATGATATCACCTGCTATTGCAAGACTGAAAAGCAGGCACCAGTTAAATTAAAGTCACACATACATGCATAGGCCCACACACACAAACACACACAGAGAGAGAAAGAGAAGGAGCACTAGAGCAAGTGCATAATTTCAAGTGGAAATCAAAGAAGAATACATGTTTCACAGATAAATTTGTTTCACAAATAAATTCCTCCCTAAAAGCAAAAGGCACAGGAATTGTCCCTTTCTGTGACATGATAAGTGTTACCAGAACTAATCTCTCTAAAGAGGATACTTGGAATGACGTGTTGGAGTCGAAACTTGTACGGCTTAACTAATCACAGCAATTTGGAGATGCAATAAAATGAATATAGGTTTGAGCTTTTAATTCTATCAGAAGGTAGCAATTGTTAGAGGCACATGGAATTTTCTTTGGGTACCAAAGATAGTACCTACTAGTGATTAAGTTCAAGAGAACAATGCCTGATTACCAGTGTTGCATACTCCTATGATATCAGTGTTCGGTTCCTAGAACCCAACGTTGCATAGTATGCAAAATCTACATTATTAAAATTTTTTAAATATACTCTTACAAGTAAAGTGAGTTGTTTGAGGAATGCCTTTCTCTCACTAGATGACATAGAAGCATGTCTTCTAGGATGAGAGTATTCCCTGTAACAATCAAGACAACCTGCATTATAAGAGGCATTATCTCAATCTAATATTGAAATCTTAGATAATATTCAGCAGAATCTTGCTTGCATGTGAAATCAATGATATTGTTCTGTAGTTTCCACACTCTGTTGGGTCACCTTTCTTTGGAATGGGAACAGATATAGATCTCTTCCAGTCAGTCGGCCAAGTGGTTGTTCCCTAGATTTCTTGACACAACTTGGTGAGCACATCCAGGGCAGCATCTGTTAGCTGAAATACG
>NW_006400282.1:454647-455497 GCF_000299155.1 Elephantulus edwardii
ACGCTCCAGTGCAATCTTCAGAGTTTCTTCTGACATCCATTTTGGTCTTTTCTTCCTCTTCTGTCTTTGTAATGACCATTTACACTCTTCCTGAAACTAAAATATAATAGCTCAGATAATAATTGGATAAAAGTAGTAACTCATCTAAAAGGAATTTGAATGTCATAAAATGATTCTCTTGGTTTGTATGACCTACACCAAAGAATACTAGAAATGCAAAATACCCAAGATATAGATGTTTCTTTGGCACAACAAGCTAGTCAAATATTTGAAAATCTCAAAAACTGGTTTCCTTCAGCCACTTCATTTAAAAGTCTGGGTTTTTATGATTGTTGCTCTTGATATTGTTGTCATATATATATACTATAAATCCTTCATTGTGCTGGTCGTATATTAACCAAGCAATATCAAGAATTGCCGGGAAAGTTACAGGGAATACAACTTAAGGCCCTCCCCAGATGGATGCAGGACATGTAGCCAATGACGGATAAGACATTGGCTGTTCCTTAGCATCCTAAGGCAGAGGGCTCACACCAAGATGTGAGTTTCTCCATGATGGGAAAGCAAGGAAAACAGGTTCAGGGCAACCTAAGACATGCAGCGTCCCACTATATAATAAATAAATTAGGGGGAATTGTTGGAGCCTGGCTAACTTGTAAAGCAAGATTAGCCCTGTACCAAAAGACCAGCAAAACTAACTCCATCTTGGTTATAGTATCTGCTTGATAGAAAACAGCTCAAGGAAGCAGGATGTCAAAAAGTAAGCCATACTGCAGCCATTTTATGCAAGTAGCCATTTTTTTTCTTATGAAACGCATTGTTTATTTTCCGTCAACCTTATTTCCACTTT
>NW_006400282.1:456362-474234 GCF_000299155.1 Elephantulus edwardii
GCTCCGGACATTGTGGAAGTTTCCCTTTTAAGTTACGACGGGAACCAGAACAACACCGTATGGATCCTTGTGTGGGTAGCGCGGAAAGGCAAGTAGCCATTTTATGCCAGATTCAAATGTGCAGATGTTTGAAGGGGAGCAAAATCAAGTTTAACCATTCCTTGAATCCCAAGGCCAAGCAGGGATGTGAAGGATGGAATGTCCCTCCCTACAGACTCTGTCAGGATGGCCTTTCCTGCAGTTAATAAACCTTGCAGGTGGCCGGGATATCAGAACAAATGTATTGTCGGCCTTGAGGCTGAGTTGTTTTTCTGTTCACTGCAAAAAGAATATAACACAGGAGTTCAAGAATAAACTCTGCTATTCACCATCAGCGGTAGCCTCTCTGCATCTTCATTTAATCCTTGTCCCGTCTCTCGGTCAAACTGTTTGATATAACGAGGCAGTTATAATATGTTCGCTCTGATGGAGTATTCCATAGTGAATTGCAATGCAAAACCAAAGGCCAAACTTCTCTGAGAGTTCAAATCCACCAGCAGTACTGAAGAGAAAGAGAAATCCTCCTGTTGTGACTTACAGTCTCAGAAATGCAACAGACGGTCGTTATGGGTCTGAACCAACTCAACAGCAGGGAGTATTTTGAGTGAGATGTTCACTTTTTAAGTTTAAAAACTTTTTTTAGTTTTTCGTTTAAATGCAGGTGAATTGGGTAGCACACTGAGTTGAACAGTAACTGAAAAATTCCTGTCCCCCTCATACCTCAAAGTGTAGATGTATTTGTAGTCTTTGAATATGGAATGAGTGTAGAAGGGGTCATACTAAGGTTCCTGGTGCTACAAGTGGTCTGCCCTTGACTGGTGGCCTAGCAGTAAGGAGCTACACTGTAAACCTGAAGTCACGCAGTTTGAATCCATTGGCTGCTCAGCTGGAGAAAGATGGACAAGCTCCTCCCAGGTGATTAACTGTCTCTGAAAACCCACTGGACGGTCAGTCATGGGTCAGTTCCAGTTCAACGATGCACAACAACAACAACAACTAACCTAAAGGTTGGCATTTTGAGCTCACCGAGTGGCACTATACAACAAAGGCCTGGCAATCTGCTTCCTTAAAGATTACAGCCAAGCAAATCCTATGGATCAGTTTTACTCTGTCATGCATGGACTCGCCAATGAGTCAGAATTGACTTGACAGTAATGGATTTGGAATGCAAACCCAAATTTTACCACTTCAAAACAGAGTTTTTGCAAGTCTTGAGATGAGGGTATACCAGATTAGAATGGGACCTAGTCCCAATGATCTGTGTTCCATTAAGGTCATGTGAACACATAGAGACACAGAGACCAAAAGAAAAAAACCCTTCATGTTGACAACACATGAAGTAGAAATTGGAATGAAGCAGCTGCAAGCTAAGGAGTGCTGAATATTTCCAACTAAATGCCAGAAGCTTAAACTCCACTGGTGTAGAGTTGTTTCTGACTCATAGTGATCCTCTGTAGAGTTTCTGAAGCTGTGAATCTTTATAGAGATTACTCATCTTTCTTCTACAGAGCAGCAGGTTGAATTAGGGATGTTGACCTTTGGGCTATAGTACAACTCACAGGCCCCTGCCACCAGAACCTCCTTACCAGAAACTTGGAAGGCAAGCAGATCTTCTCTAGAGACTTTCAAGGTACCACTTCTTAAAGGGAGCCTGGCCAATACTGATTTTGCATTTCTGATCTCCAGAACTGTGGTGCTTTGTTAGAGGCACTATAGGAGAGGAAAGGACACCAGTTGTAAGGTAATTAGCAGTCTGGATGCTCATAACACTGGAGTCCTCTCACATTTTCTAACCCATTTGTCTCTTGCTGCCCTTATCTAACATCAGTCAGGCCCTGAATCCAAGGAATTCCATGTACAGTGGAAGGAAACACTGGCCTGTTCTGTGTCATCCTCACATTCTGCTGGAGATCATACCATTGTGATCAGTAGTGTTTCAGTGACAGGTATTTGGAAGTAGATCACCAATCTTTTCTATTTAGTCTGAATTTGGAAGCTCTGCTGAAACCTATTAAACATTATAGAGAAACACCTTCTCTGCGGAGAAGGGTATAGTGGTTGAACATGAGGTATACTGCCCAGAGTGACAGGATAATATCCATACAAGGAAGATCTGTTAATAACACCATCATTCAAATTTATGCACCTACAACCAGAGCCAAAGAGGAGGAAATAAATTATTTCTATCAACTGTTGCAGTCAGAAATTGATCAAATATGTAACCAAGATGCATTAATAATAATGAGTGACTGGAATGAGAAAGTTAGGCATCAGGAAGAAGATCAGTAGTAGGAAAATATGGACTTGGTGACAGAAATGAGGCTGGGGATGGAGTGACAGGATTCTGTACAATCAATAATTTATTCATAGCAAATACCTTTTATAAGAAACATAAATGCAAGCTCTACACATAAATGTTACCTGATGGGATGCACAGGAATCAGATTGATGACATCTGTAGAAGGAACCATTAGAGAAGTTCAACATCAGCAGTGAAAACTAGGCTGTGTGCTGATTGTGAAATGGACCATCAACTGCTCATATGGAAGTTCAAATTAAAACTAAAGAAAGTTAAATCATATCCACGTGAATAAAAATTTGACCTTGAGTCTATCTCCCATAAATTTAAAAAACAACAAAGTAATAGGTTTGAGGCCTTGAACACTAATGAATGAAGACGAGATAAACTGTGGGAAGATATCAATAATATTGTCCATGAAGATAGAAAAAAGTCACTAAAAATCAAAAGGAAGACTTACATGGATGTCAGAAGAAACTATGAATTTTGCACTAGAGTGCGAAGAAGCCAAAGCAAAGGGAAGAAATCAAGAAGTTAAGGAGCTGAATAGAAGATATCAAAGGGGCGCTCGGGAAGACAAGGCAAAATAATGAAATATGCAAGGACCTGGAGTCAGAAAAATCAAAAGGGCTGTACCCACTCAGCATTTCTTAAGATGAAAGAACTGAAGAATAAATTCAAGCCATGAGTTGTAATGCTTAAGGATGCTACGGGCAGAATATTGAATTATTTAGGAAGCATCAAAAGCAAATGGAAGACGTATACAGAGTCATTGTATCAGAAAGAATTGGCTGACACAGAAAAATGTCAAGAAACAATATATGAGCAAGAGGCAAAGACTATGAAGGATAGAGTGTAGGCTGCTCTGAAAGACTTGGCAAAAAATAAAGCCCCAGGAATTGATGGAATATAAATTGACATATTTCAGTAAACAGATGCTGCCTTGCATGTGCTCACCAAGTTGTGCCAAGAAATCTGGAGGACAACTACTTGGCCAACTGACTAGAAGAGATCCATATTTATTCCCATTGCAAAAAAAGGTGACCCAACAGAGTGTGGAAATTATAAAACAATATCACTAATATCACACACTAGTAAAATCCTGCTAAAGATTATCCAGAAAAGACTTGAACATACATTGACAGAAAACTACCAGAAATACAAGCTGGATTTAGGAGAGGTCATGGCACTAGGGATATTATTGTCAATGTCAGATGGATCTTGGCAGAGAGCAGAGGAATGTCTGTGTTTAATTGACTTTGCAAAGGCATTTAACTGTTTGGATCACAATAAATTGTGGCTAACCTGGGGAAAATGGGAATCTTAGAACACTTGATTGTGCTTATATGAAACCTGTACTTGGACCAAGAAGTAGTCTTCAGAACAAAGCAAGTAAACACTGCATAGTTCAAAATCAGTAATGGAGTGTGTTAGGTATGCATCCTGTCCCCATACCTTTTCAATCTCTAAGCAGAACAAAACATTTGGGAGGCAGGGCTTTGAAAGGAGAAGTGTATCATCAAGCTTGGAGGAAGACTCATTTTTTTTTTTTTTTCTCATTAACAAATAAGATAAGCAAATGACACAACCTTGCTTGCTGAAGCTGAAAAAGACTTGAAGCACTTGCTGCAGAAGATCAAGGGCTGCAGTATTCAATATGGATTGAAGCTCAATATCAAGAAGACAAAGATTCTCACCACTGGGCCAACTGGCAGCACCGAATTAGATGGTGAAGAGATTGAAGTTGTTAACAATTACAGCTTTCTCAGATCCACAAATCAACACCAGGAGTCAAGAAATCAAAAGACGAATTGCATTGGAAAAATCTGCTGTCAGATGTCAGTCTAGATACAAAGGTGCGCCTAATCCAGGCCATGGTTTTCTCAATTATTTGTTATGCTTTAGAGAAGTGGACAATAACTCAGGATGACAGATGAAAAATAGATGCCTTCAAGTTGTGGTGCTGGAGAAGAATCTTGAATATACACCCGCTGCCAAGAAAACAAATAGGTTTGTCTTGGAGAGGGTGAAACCAAATCTCTCCTTGGAGGCTTGAATTTTGAAGCTCTGCCTCACTTACTTTGGCCATGTGGCCAGGAGAGACCGGTCCTCAGGGAAGGACATCATGCTCAGAAAGGTGGACAGACAGCACAAGAGAGGGAGATACAGTGACTGGGGCAATGGAGGTTTGTGTGTCAGAATTAGTGAAACTGGCTCAGGACAGGGGAGGCTTCAGAGCTGCTGTACATAGGGTCACTATGCATCACGGGTGACTCAACCAATAACATTGTATGACAAGTTTGGAAGCAGGCATCGCATCCGCTTTCTAAACAACATACCTCCAGAAACTCTGAACTTTGATAAGTGTCAATAGTTGTAGAGGGGCTTCAGGCCTTTTGTTCATAGGGTGGCTATGAGTCGTGCTCGACTCGAAGGCAATCAACAACAACAACAACAGCAACAAATCAATCCTATGTGTTACAAATGAAAGGTAAGAATTCTGCTTCTGAACCATCACTGCCCTCATTTTTCTCCTAATCATATTTAACCTCTGTCTTGGATCCCAATACTGTGAAGAAGCACCCTCCTACCATTAATTAAATTCTCTAGCTTTCACTCCTTTTTTTTTTTTTTTAAATTTCTTAGGCTGTTCTCTGTCTTAAACTGGATTACATCACTTCAATGGATGAGGGATTCAAGATGACAACTGAAGCAACATGCCTCTGATTTGACACTTCTGATGAAGCCTGAATCCTCACACAGGTTGAAAATCCAGCTGGAAAACTAGCCTTCATTCTTGCCCACTTTTTCTCTGTTGTCACTTTCTTCACACTGTTGCTGGAGAATGATAGGAAACCTGACCAGAACATCCTTGTATAAACTCACACTTTTTACCTCGACAAATCCCGTACTTCTGCACAGTAATCATTTGGAGATTTTTTTTCAACTGATTCCATAACAATTACAACAAAATTTACTTACCGTCCAGTAAATTGGGACTCATGACAACCCAAGCATGTCAAAGTAGAATCGTTCACCCTAAATATGTCAATAGCTGATTTTTCAGAAGTAGACTGCAGAAGGAGATGGCCTTTCTCCCCAGGTACCTCTTGATGAACTTAAATTCTTCCTTAGCACAGACTTGGAGCTACTATTATAAAAATATGGGAAGCTCTGGTGGCTCAGTGGTAAGGAATTGCAATCCCAATACCAAAATACAGATTCAGATCCACAGGCGAAAGATAGCCAGTCTCCTCCCCTGTGATTTACTGCCTCTGAAAACACACTGGAGAAATAGCTACAATTTAGGACAACAGCCCAGAATAAGAGGTACATTGCAAAGAGGACTGGGGGGAAGGGAGGAGTGAAGAAATTGTGCAACAATGAATCAACATTTTTTAAAAAAGTGAACTGGGGGAGAGGGAAGGGAGGAGAAGGAGAAGGGGTAAAATGTGCAACAATGAATGAATGAAAATTTAACTTTCTGTAAACTTACGTTACAATTACAGTTAAAATAAAAATTTTATTAAGAAAAAAATTTAAGAACAAGAAAAAAAAAATTAACTGCTATAGTCCAGGCACCTCCAGAAGCCTCTAGCCACGCACCACATTTGACAGTCCTGGAAAAGAAGTCGAAGTCTCCTGGGCACAAGAAACTGAACAGCTAATTACCAACTGATACAGAATTATGTCAATATTATAATGATTGGTACCACATATGGTTTGAACCAGTGGAATACAAACTCCCTGCTGTCAAGTTGGTTTCAACACGTTTGGGTTAGCAGTGTAACTTGCTGCAGGCTGTGCCACCAGAGCCACTAACAGGAGATAAGCCCTGTCTAAACTAGAACATTTTCCAAAGTATTTCAACATTAACCTTGTTATTTACTCATTGAATAAATACTTAGTGAGCACCTAGTTATCCTTCTAAGCAACTTTTAAAAAAGAGACAAGAATGTCTGTCTTTGAGTGTGACAAATAAAAACACCAAATTCTGTAAGGAAATGACAGGACTTTTGAAGTGAAGAACTCTGTAGGGAGAAAAAGAAAGAGAAAAGGATTGAATACTGCCAGGACAGGCTGGTGAAGAAGGAGAAAGTTAAGATTTTGTATATGATGCCGCAGTTGGCTTCACTGATGTGGCCCAAAGGAAATGAGGAAAGAACTCTTCACTTGGATATCTAGGAAGAAAAGCACTGAAAGCCAAGTGAAAGACCATGCAAGGGCTTCCATCCTAGGGGTTCTATAATAACCAAAGACAATTGCATGCAGAAGCTGACTAAGGAATAAAAAAGGCCAAAGAAGAATTGATGCCTTTGAATTGTGGTGCTGGTGAAGAGTATCTCATAAAATGTCAAAAAGAACTCACAAGTCTGCCTTGGAAGAAGGAGAGCTAAAGTGCTTCTTAGAAGCAAAGACTGAGACTTTATCTCATAAATGTCGGGCATGTAGTCAGAAGCAGCCATTCCTCGGAAAATGACGCGATGCTTGGACAAGTGGAGGGGCAGCAAAAGAGAGAGTGGCCCTCAACAAGATGGATCGAAAAATAGTGACTGCAGCAATGGGCTTAAATACAGCAGAGAAATAAGGATGACACAGGAGAAGGCAAGGTTTACCTGTCACACATGGGGTCGCTATGAGTCAGAACTGACTCAATATCACCTAACAACAACAACCTTTCTCTAGCACAAATCTTTCCAAGGGTTCAGTTTCCCACACCACATGCCACTTATTGATTTCCATCAGCTACAATCTCTCTCCTTTCTGACTCTTCTGATATACAGAGATCTTTTCTATATTAAAAACCACTTCACTGACCCTAAGGAGTCCTGGAGGAATGCTATGTTATGTTGGACTGTACCCCCAAAACTGTACCTCAAACCCATCATTTTCCCTTGAGGAAAAAGATGGCCAGGCACTGCCTACAAAGATTTATAGTCTCATAAACCCATCAGAGTGTCATTATGACTTGGAATTGATTTGACAACTTTAAATTTGGTTCACTTAGCCCATAATTTCTTCTAATTCTAAGGTGCTTCTTCCATTCAAAGTCAAATATTATAATTCTACTTCTTCATTTCCTATATCCTCCATGGCTTGAGATTTCTGCTTTGTCCTTCCTTCAAACAATTTATCCCTTGAAGGTGAACAATTCCTCCTAACCTCAAAGTTTATATCTTTATTCTGCTCACAGCTCTTTCAACTGACAATTTGTTGCTGTCCATCGGTGGCTTTTGAGATTACTCGTTACTCCTTGCCACCCAGTCAGCTCTGACTCATAGTGACCCTCAGTTTCCTGAGGCTGTAAATTGAAACCAAAAGAGGCTTCTCATCTCCCTCCCCCAGAATTGCTAGTGGATTCCAACCACTGGAGACTTCTAGCCTTTGGTCAACAGTGAAATTCCTTATGGAACATGCTGCAGAACTCCATTTAGAAAAGACTCAAAACCCCTCAAGCTCATTGCTATCAGATTGAACCAACTCACAGCTGACCCAGTAGCAGGTTTTCAGTGAGTGTAAATCACATAGGAGGAGACTGTCCATCTTTCTCCCAAGGAGCAAACTGGTGAACTCAAACTGCCAGCCTTGGCATTGGCAGTGCAGTCACCAGAACTATTTAATTACTTGTATTGTCCTCAATTTGTTAGAGTTGCACATGTTAAAACTTCATTTTTAAGTTCAATTTTTCTATATAAAAATCTAATTACTTTAAAGTAGAGCACTTTTACCCATTCTTAGGTTAATGTTGAGTTCTAATATGATAACATTTTTATATAATTACACATAATAGGCGACTTGTAAATTCAAAGAGATTAGATTTCCCTGAAACAGTTTAAATTATGTTTTCAAATTTAACATGCTCCCTCCAAACACTTCAAATATATGACAGAACAACATTTCCAACCCAAAAGTACAATCTGTCTAAACACTCAAGTAAATTTATACACACAGATTATCACAAGAATTGGGGAAAATACTTCTAAACTACTTTTTTAAAAACAAGAAATACTGTAAATCTGAGCTCTTTCACTATATTCTATCTGTTTCTGAGATTGCAGAGTCACTTATGTAACCAAGCTTAGTGTAGCTCTAGTGTCATAGCCCGTAGGGATTGGCACTGTTAACCCACCAGGGGTGGCTGACATTCCATTTTACAAGCCCTAATTTTCAAGACCCCTAGAAACACTGCTGTAGACTTAGCTTCTGTCAAAGATTTGGAGCCCAAGTTTACTTTCTGAGCCCCTTTTTAAAATAACAGACCTTATGCTGCGTTTTTGGTAACTTAATGTAATAACTGGCCTTAATACTAATTTTAAAAAACGAGTAAACTATTTTACAAGTTTCCATGTGGCACACATAGTTGGTGTTGCTAGGCTGGTGAACAAAGGTTGGTAGTTGGAAGCCAAAGCACCGTGTTGGGAAAGCCCCGATGATCTGCTGTGAATACTGCTCACTAGTACTTAATGTCATCGAGTCAGAACCAATTCATAGCTGACTCTAGTGGATTTTCAGAGGCTGTAGACTGCAGGTGAGGTTATTGTCCTCTTTCTCTGACAGAGCACCTGATGGATTCTAACCACCTGTCACTGGGTTGACAGTGCAATTCCTTACCCACTAGGCCACCAGAACTCCCTTCTGTAATTACAACTGAGATAATCTAATGCAGAAATTGTACTTTGTAGTACATACGGTCACCATGAGTCTGAATTGACCTCATGGTACAAGAAAACAACTACTTGTTGTGACTCTTCTTTAACAGACTTGAATCTGTCTCACTGCCTTCCCTTTGACTCCTTCCTCTTTTATTATCTTTTTATTGATGAATGCCTTAAGCTCAGGTAGCTTTCATGAATATTGACTGTTTTCTCCCTTTTTGAAATGAAGTCCCTACTTTCCTGAGGCTACAGTCTCTCACCTGGCTTTATTGCATCTTCTGTCCCCTGAAACGACTGATGTTTCTTTCCCCGCACTGTATAAAGGCGAATATTCCCTAATGTTCAGAGCAGAGCCTTCTTGTTCTTGAATAACCTCTCTCTTGGGATTCTTGGCCTTTTAACTTCAGTTTACCATTCTGACTTTCCAATATGTGTCTCTACGTGTAATTTCCTTTCTGAACTCAGTTCTGTGTTTTCCATCTACTGCTGGACACTTGCACTTAGATTTCTTGCCTTTAATTTAAACTCAGGTCACCTGTTAAAGATTAGATTTTGTCTCACTCAAAAGCTGTGTGGAATGCTAACCATGTATGAACAGTGTTTTCATTATTACAGTTAAGAGACTCTCTCAGTTGTAGAAGGGAGCTGCGGTGGCTTGTTAATAGGGAGTTGCACTGCAAACCCAAAGACACACTGAAACCACCAGTTGCTCCTCTTGTGCAATTTACTGTCTCTGAAACCCTGCTGGACAGTCAGCTATGTTCCGCTAAGTCCGGACTCGATGGTACAAAACCACAACAGTGGTGCAGGAGGAAGCCAGGATGGCATAATCCACAGAGAATTATACTGCTATTCCAAAGGCCTCCCTTCTCTGGCAGTTCAAATTTATCAGCCACTCTGAAAGAGAAAGATGGACAGTCTCTGTGTTACTTGACAGCCTTGAAAACCCAGTGGAGGGTCAGCTATGAGTAGGATCCAATTTGAAGGCATTTAAAGAGAGAGAGATCAGAAAAGCGCATATTTTAAACCAATCACTTTTGAGATCTAGTAGGAGCAATTTAGGCTCAGAAGCCAGCACAAATGGAAGGGAAGATGCAGGCCACATTCAGATTTCTAAGGAGCCAAAAAGTAGAAGCTGAAATGAAACAAGAACCTTCCCCTGGAACCAATAGAGATGGGAATGCCTTTCCCCTAGAGCCAACACACTGAGTTTAGACTTCTTAAAAGAGCTCTAGTGGCCTAGAGATAAGGAGCTGCACTGTCAATTCAAAGATAGATGGTTCGAATACAGTAGCTGCTCTGTAAGAAAAAAAACTGGCAATTTCCTCCTTTGTGATTTACAGTCTCTGAAAACCCACTGGAGTGTAAGCTGTGAGTCAATTCTAACAGTAGGTAATGGTTATGTGATGCCACATAAAACAATAACTTCTAAACAGTAAGAAAAGAATTTTTGTTTGGTAAATCCACTTACTTATGGCATTTCTAGTACAGTGGGACTAAAATATCACCTAAAATTAAATTCTTTGTCTTTTGCACAGTCACTATGTCAATCCACCTCATCCAGGGTCTTTTCCCCTTGTGCTGACCCTCCATCCTTCCAAGCATGATGTCCTTCTCCAAGGACTGATCCCTTCTGACAACATATCCAAAGTATGTGAGACTGAATTTCAAAATCCTTGCCTCCAGGAAGCAACCTGGTTTCACCTTCTCCAGGTCAGACCTGTTTGTTCTCTTGGCAGTCCATGCTCGGCAGTTCAATGCCCTACTCCAATACCACAACTCAAAGATATCAATTCTTCTTCTGGCATCTTTAGTGACTGTCCAGCTCTCCAAAGCATAGCAAGCAATTGAGAAGACTGGAGCCTAAATCAGATGCACCCCAGTCTCTAGATTGACATCATTGCTCTATCCTTGACAGTAGATTTCCACAATGTAAGTTATTTTTTTATTTCCTAACTGCTGATACTAAGGGTGTTGATTGTGGCTCTGAGCAAGAAGAAATCCTTAATAACTTCAATCTTTTCTTCATCTATTGCCTATTGGTCCAATTATGAGGATTCTTGTTTTCTTGGTCATGAGATGCAATACACTTTGAAGTCATGTTATTAGGAGGGGCTAATTCTTGGATAAAGGCATCATGCTTAGAAAAGTGAAGAATCAGTGAAGGAAAGGAAGATCCTTAAGGAGATGGACTGACATAGTTGCTGCAACAATGGATTTTAAGCACAGCAGAGACTGGAAAGCTGGAGTAGGATCAGATATGGTTTTTTTCTGTTTTACAAAGAGTTGCTATGTGTCAGAGGTGACTTGATAGGACTTAAGAACCTACATGTTCTCAGAACAGAAAATTTTTAGGTAATCGAGGACATATATGAGATGGCATCATTTTTGTTTTCCTGAGAAATTAACAGTTTCTTATTCTCCTACTTTGTGCTTTTTATGCATTTTGATTGAGCAAATGCATAGTATCCTGAAGACTTTTAATCTTAAACAGATAAATAAATTTTTTATGTTTGCCATGCATAAACTAACTTACTATAATGCATACAAGCATAAGACAAGAGCCAGGACCACATGGAGACACTATATCTGACTTCCACCAGCTCTACAAGGGAGAATGGTCCCTATCAACAGAATTCAAAACACAAAACCAATTCCTGTAAGTCAGACATGACATGACTGCCCCAGTGCTCCTGAGCCCTTTTCTACTTGTCCCAACACCAATCTTACTGCTCTACGAAGTCTGAAATCCGTTGTGATAGCTCACAGACCACACAGAACCATAGCTGGTAAATCAAAAGGCTGTAATTCAGCTTGGTAGTAAATACAATCTCTCAGTCAGAATAGTCTCTGAAATGTGCTCGCAGGCACCTCAACCTTCAGCTTCCTACTTTAAACTTCAGGCTATAACTTTTTAGTCTTGCCAATTATGGTTCTTTTCTTCACCCTCCAGTCTTCCAACAAATTTGAGGAAGGCTCCTAGCTCCTAGTTCCACAGGACAGCAGTCTCAAGGTAATCTCTGTCTCATGTAGAGTCTCTGGCTCTTTACTGAATCTGAAGCTGCACTCCTGTAGGTCTGGCTGGTGCAAGAATCTATGGTCCTGAAAGGCATGCGGCATTTTCTACTATTTCTTTGCTAGTGGTGAGATTCTCAAATTCTGCTGTTGAATCTGCTTTATTTAATAGCAAGATTAGCCCATCCGCTTGTGTATAGACTAACATATGGACTAACATACCCTATTTGTATATTTAGGGCAAAGTAAAAATCAATGGCTAGTCTGAGTGTCTTAGGTTTATCATTTAGATGGCTTTTAAAAAATCCAATTATTAACTTTTTATTTTGTGCTAAAGTAATTATTATATTACAGAGAGAGAGTATTAGGATAAAATACAAGCTCCATCCTACTGTTGTTGATTGTCTTTGAGTCGAGCACAACTCATAGTGACCCTATGAACAAAAGGCTTGAAGCCCCTCTACAACTATCGACATTATTCAAAGTTCATAGTTTCCAGAGGCATGTTAGTTAGGAAGCAGATGCCACTCCTCCTTCAAACCATCCTACTAGAGACTTATCTAAGCTTATGGGACCTCAGCACTAAGCTCTTCCTCTGTGGAGTGCCTGTGATACATCACCCACAGTCACCATCCAACTGCACTACATCTGATAGTCAACAGGATTCTGGCCCATTATTCACCAGTCTCCTCATCAGCAGCCTGCATAACTCACAGCCACCATTCAACTGGGCCACAACTGATAGACTATCACTGACAAATTTTTCCAGTCAGCCTGCTTACCTAGAGTCACAAGAGTCATGTGAGACCCTGACAGGTCTGAGTCTCTGGGAGAGCTTCTAGTGGATCACTGAACCCAAGGCCCATAGGGGAATTGGGGAACTGAGCCAAGGATGGAGTTGCTAATGCTAGAAATTACATACTTAGACAGCTTACAAGTATTGGTTGACCAATAAATAGGCTTAAATAAATAATCTTAAATAATAAATAAATAAAATAATTATAAAATTAAATAATAAATAGTCTTCTTATAAACAGTCTGCTATTACTCTTTGTAGGACAAATTAGAAAAAAATCTAGGAAAGTAATTTTGAACAATAAAACCTTTCACACAACAAGTAAGACTTCAAGATGTTTATTTGGTACTGGAGAAACAGAGTTAACAATTCAAAATACCAGTTCAATGATTAGAATAGGAATCTTTAGACTTCAGGCTTTTCCTTTTAATAAATGTTCTCCAAAGAATGCAACATGTATTTTTTACAGCATATTCTTTCCATTTTATTTCCCCCATTCATTCATTGTTGCATATTTTCCTCCCCTCTCACCCCTGCCCCCCAATCCATTAATAAAAACAAATTCTAGAACACATTAAAAAAATGTTCTCAAAAGAAAGACTATTTCTTGGATTTGGAGGAGAACCACCATAGATAGAGTCTGCAGTAAAATTTAAGTGTCTCAACTGGCTCTTAGTTTTCAGAGAAAGTGACAGTCATTTGCAGCTGTCTTCTCTTTGCAAGTGAACAGAAAGTGAGGGTTTATGTATAAATGCTTCACCCTGACTTCACAAGATAAGTATTTGTCACTGTCATGTTTAATTAAGACTAGTATTTTTCATTCCTAATTAAGAAAATATTATGTGACATATTTATGTCTTCAGATTAATTTGTAGAGAATTGATGTTCTAGAAAATAAGGATATTCATTTATAGCCTAGGACAATTAAAGAGATTTGATTGTTACTCTTTTATTTATCTCAGTGTGCTGGAGCACACAGATCTTAGGGAGGTTGTTTACTACATACTTTACATGATTCTGTTCTATACTCCCAAGGTCAGAACAATTATCTTTTGCCTTATAGTTTCTAAAGACTTGCAGTTAATTGTGAGAGAGCATCACAGAATCATACATGCTTCCATTTCTATATTCAGAAATCTCTAACTTTGAACATTATGCTGAGTGAAATATCCCAGTCACAAAAGGACAAATATTACATGATGCCACTGTTGTAGAATGGGACTGTCCTTGGGGTTAGGGAGACACTGAGTAAGATGGGTTCAATAATGTATACTGCACTGAAACAGAGGAGGGAGAAAACCGTCTAAAAGAGAGATATAACTAGGTATTTCTGTCATCACAGGAGACTAGAGCGAGGGCTACATGGTGGAGGGGACCTGGGGGAGGGTTTGAAAAACAATGACAGAATCTTTTCTTTTACTTTTCCATAATTTTTGGACTCATGTACTTATAACTTGTTAGTCAAATTTGTGTCTTCTAGGTTGCAACACCCCCATGATACATCTTGAAGGATATGTACATGTACAGCCAAGCACAATCAATAAGAGTGCATCTGAATTCCAAAATCAATCTCCATAATAGTCTATGTGTTTCCTACTGCCAAAGGGGCCCTTTAGAGTAGTGAGAGAAGATCTTCACCCTGAAACCCACAGCGTCCCTTTTCAGCAGGAAGTAGCTAAGAGAATACGCCGTCCCCTTTTCCTTATGACTCAGGGTGACGTCTCTCTCAGGGAGGAGTGATAGGGAATGGCAAAGGATACACTGACAAAGAAGATTAATCAGAACTGGCTTTGACAAGCACTGTGGCATTTGGACAAGAACAAACTGGGAGGAGGGTAGAGAGAATAGTGCAACAATGAATGAGTGGAAGCCCAAAATCTCTGTAAATGTTTATGAAAATTAATAAAATATAATTATAGAAAAAAAAAATAAAAAAAATGCCAAAAAAAAAATCTCTAACTTTATTTCTAACTTTATATAATAAAAATTTAAGGGGAGCTCTGGTGGCCTAGTGGTAAGGAGCTGCAACTACAATCCCAGAGGCACACAGTTCGAATCCACCAGATGCACTGCCGGGGAAGGAGGGACAATCTCCTCCTGTACCAGTCAGATGTGATTTAATGGTACACTCACACAAAAATAATAAAAAAAATAATTAACTAAAGGCTGAGATACAAGTTCAAGGAATGGTATATCATCTACTGGATTTGAGTTAGTTATGATAGTGCCTAAGGGGCAAGCTTGTCCATCAAAGTGTTAACCAGCTTCAGCTTGCTGGAGGTCTTTGGTCAGTTGCTAAGGAGGGGCACTGACACCACTACAGGGTCCTGAGAGTCTTGAATTCTAACATGATTGGTGACAATTCCACATACAAAATGGCTCAATCAATTAAGGGGTCCAAAGAAATCTCAACACCCAGTGAATCACCATGCCTTTCCACAATCACAAAGAGACATGTGGATTCCCATCTGTAGAACTTAGGAAAGTGGGAAGAGCCAGAAAGTCCACCATGCTCTTGTCTTATTGCTTAGAGAAAGTGTATCTCTCTCTAGCTCCACCATTATCATTAATATAAATCATGTTTGATACCTAAAAAGCAGTTCAGGACAGTCAAGTCTACTTCTAAATATGCTCTAATTTGTCTGTTCAGACAGTAGTTTTTTATAGATAGTTTCATAAATCTGTCATTGAACATTGTCAAATTATGAAAGCAAAAGTGCAATAATGTTTGAAGACTAAGTTATAATGCATCTTATTTCTAATAAAGTAAATGCTTTTGTCTTTGATCTCTCTTTTGAAGGAGCTAAATGTCCATTTTTAAAGTGATTTATGATGTATGTATATAATGAATGCAAAGTGAATTCTTTAAAAGAGCAATAAAAATAAAAGCATCATAAAAAGCATCATAACTGCAAAAAGTATTACAAAAACATGTAATGGTGTCTTGTACACAGTTGATTTAAGAGAATTACAAAAGGCATATATAAGACATGACAAAGTGTTTTATATGATTATTAATGAGACATAACAAATAAGGCCATAAAAATTTTATTTAAAACAATTTTATGAATTAAACTAATGCATTTTATGAAGTCTTGGTCATTCCAGGATCAGGGGATATACCTCAGATAGTGTGTGACTACCACTATCTTATGAATAAGAAAGAGGGACAAAATACAGTAGCTGGCAGGCGAATAAATTCTCTCATTTTTTTTTAACATGTCAGATGAGAGCAGGGCTAACCCTGAAAGGTGACATCTCTAGAGTCTTACTGAGGATAGAGTAAATTCTTTTTTTTTTCTTTCTATAATTATATTTTATTAATTTTCATAAACATTTACAGAGATTTTGGGCTTCCACTCATTCATTGTTGCACTATTCTCTCTACCCTCCTCCCAGTTTGTTCTTGTCCAAATGCCACAGTGCTTGTCAAAGCCAGTTCTGATTAATCTTCTTTGTCAGTGTATCCTTTGCCATTCCCTATCACTCCTCCCTGAGAGAGACGTCACCCTGAGTCATAAGGAAAAGGGGACGGCGTATTCTCTTAGCTACTTCCTGCTGAAAAGGGACGCTGTGGGTTTCAGGGTGAAGATCTTCTCTCACTACTCTAAAGGGCCCCTTTGGCAGTAGGAAACACATAGGATAGAGTAAATTCTAAAAGAAGATCTATAGAAAGGTGAGACCAAAGTCACATTCTTTTAAATTGTTATTAAAAAAGAAATGCACGTAAGAATAATTCTCAGGGAAATTCACTGCTAACCCAAAAGCCTCACTTCTTTAGTGGTTCGAATCCACCACATGCCATTTTAGAAGAAAGATCAGCATTCTCCTCTCACATAAGGTATAGCTTCAAAAATCCACTGGAAGGTCAACTATGAGTTGGTTCCAATTTGAAGGCAAATTCCAAAATGAGATTGAGTTTTTGTTTTTTTTTTTGAGAGCATAATTATGAGTCTGTATGTAGACTGACAGATACACAGTCAATTGAATGTGCAAGTCAATTCAATGGGAAAAGGGAAACTTTAAAACAAATGATGTTGGAACAACTGGGGGGGGAAATATTTGGAACAAAGGAAATAAACCTCAATCTCTTCACAACATGCAACAACATTACTTTGACATGAATCAGACCTAAATAGAAAAGCTACTACAAAAGGTACTAAAACAAAACATAAGGGAATATCTTTATGAACTTAAGAGTTCAACAGAGAAAGAAGCCAGAAAAAGAAAAATATCAGTAAATTGAACTTCATTCAAAATAACAAGAAGTTCTGGTCATCAAAAACATTGTTGTTAATGAATGGAAATCTAAAGTCTCTGTAAATTTTCATTAAAATAAAAAAAATTATATTAAAAAACCCATTGTTGTTGTTGATTGCCTTCTAATTGAGCATAACTCATAGTACCCCTATGAACAAAAGGCCTGAAGCCACTCTACAACCATCGACATTTATCAAAGTTTATAGAATTTCCAAAGGCATGTTGTTTAGGAATTGGTTGCCACTCCTGCTTCCAAACCTGTCACGGTATATTATTGTTATGTATCATTGAGTCACCTGCAATATATAGTGACCCTATGTACAACAGCTCTGAACCCTTCCCTGTCCTGAGCCAGTCTCACTACTTCCAATACACCAACCACCATTTCCCCAGTTGCTGTATCAATCCATCTCATCCAGGGTCTTCCTCTCCTGCACTGTCTGTCCACCCTTCCGAGCATGATGTCCTTCTCCAAGGACTCATCTCTCCTGGCCATGTGCCCAAAGTAAGAGAGAGAGTTGGAGATTCATAATCTTAGCCTCCAAGGAGAGACTTGGTTTCACCCTCTCCAAGACAGACCAATTTGTCTTCTTGGCAATTCTTCTCCTGTCGTCCTTAGTCCAACTCTCAGAAGCGTAACAAGTAATTGAGAAGATCATGGCCTGGATTAGGCACACCTTTGTATCTAGACTGACATCATTGCTTTTCAGCACTCTGGAGAGGTCCATGACAGCAGATTTTCTCAATACAATTCATCTTTTGATTTCCCAACTGCTGGTGTTAAGAGTGTTGATTGTGGATTTGAGC
>NW_006400283.1:0-1117 GCF_000299155.1 Elephantulus edwardii
GGGGGTACACATTTGGGTGGAGGAGAGGAGACTCAAATTTATATTTTGGTGGTGAGGATGGGTAATCGTCTTTGATAAACATCCACAGCTTAAATAATAAGATTCCTTCTCATGGAGTCCCCTTCTTCCCTGGAATCGCACACTCCGGGGTGGGGGTGTCAGTGCTTTTCCCTGTGTCTCCAGATTTCCCTCTGGAGCAGCAATTTCATTCTTGAGGGCCATGCTGGGAGAAATGAGAGTCTAAGCTCCTGGAAAGAACTATGTATAGAAGTTTACAGCAGCTTTCATAATAGCTAGAATCTGAAAAAACCTAAATAGCCATCACAAGAGAGTAGAGTAGATTACTATCAAAATCACCATAATATAGAGCTAAAATGAGGGTACTTACTGATTGTTTAATTGTGCATAACACTAATTTTATTTAAACGATTTCTCAAGATACAATTCATTTAAAAAATCAGGATGCATGGACAGGAAAAGGATAAATTTTTATAAAAGCAAAGGACTTGAATAGACAGAACACCAAAGAAGCTATAGAACTGTCAAGACATTCTAGTGAGCTCAATGCCCTCATAGATGACTCTCACAAGGGTTTCAGAAGCTGTAAATCACAAGGGAAGAGATTGTCCTGATTTCTTTTGCAGAGACACTAGTAGAATTAAACTGGCAGTGAGACAAAAGTGTTTCAAGTCATTAGCCATTAGGAAGAAACCTCAAAAGCACAATCGGAGGGACTTGGCACTTCACTTCCACTAGGATGACTAAGATTTTAAAAACAAACTATAAAAATACCCTGAAAGCCACAGCGTCCCTTTTCAGCAGGAAGGAGCTAAGAGAATACACCATTCCCTTTCCTTATGAATCAGGGTGAAGTCTCTCTCAGGGAGGAGTGATAGGGAATGGCAAAGGACACACTGACAAAGGAGATTAATGATAACTGGCTTCAACAAGCACTGTGGCAATTGGACAATTAAAACAGACATTCGGGGAGGGGGCGGGGAAGAAGAACGAACTGGGGAGGAGGGTAGAGAAAACAGTGCAGCAATGAATGAATGAAAACCCAAAATCTCTGTAAACGTTCATTAAAACTAATAAAATTTAATAATAAGAAAAAAAT
>NW_006400283.1:2576-20960 GCF_000299155.1 Elephantulus edwardii
AATAACGGTTTCAGTTTGGCCACTACTACGCTGCATTTGTTGTTTGCCCTTCTGTTAAATTTTGCTCTTCTTACAGGGGTGAGATGATATCTCATAGTTGTTTTGATCTGCATCTCTCTTAGAGCTAGGGATTTTGAACATTCTTTCATGTGTAAGTTCACCATCTAAATGTCTTCTTTGGTGAAGTGTCTGTACCTATCCTGTGCCCATTTTTCAATAGAGTAATTTATCTTGTTGTGTTCAAGTATTTTATAAATTATAAATATATGTCCCTTATCAGACATCTCATTATTAAATTATTTCTTCCCAGTCTATGGCTTCCCTTTTTACCCTGTTGGAGAAGTTTTTGGAGGTGTGTAGTAGGTTTTTCTTATAAAAAAAAAACTATTCATATTTCCTTATCTTCTAGAGTATTTTATTCTTAAAGCAACTTAAAAATGAAAGATAAACCTTATAACATTAGAGAAAATTTCGATATTATGTGACATCAAGTTGAGTATAACTTAACAACGGGATTAAGCATTGCACATATCGTGAGGATAGTGCAGAATATAGTAAGGTCCAGAGCTGTCATTATTAGTGTCACTATGACTCAGAGTCAACTGCTTGGCACCTAACAACAACAATCTTTACAGAAACAGACTTCTTCACCTTTCTCTCCTGAAGGGGCTAGTGGATTCAAAATATTCACCTTCTGGTTAGCTATCCATGTCTTATGCCTTTAGATCATCAGATCTCATTTTATTTGCATACAATAGTTCAAGATGTTGATTAAATGTTACCAGAAGTCACAATATATATGTACATAAACAACGGACATTGTGTACTGAGGAGTCAGAATTTTTGGTTGCTTGCCTTCTTCCGGTCAATTGTTTTTAAATAAAATAGTAAAGCAACACAATTCCTTAAGTATTCCAAGAAGAAAGAAAAAAGAATAATGTAGCAAGTTTATCCTGTTAGTAAATAAATTACTGAAGTTTTGACTTTTTTTGAGAAATGATAAAACAGACATGGTATCTAACTTTGTTGAATTTAACAGTTTGTTTTTAAGAAGAGAGAATAGAAGATAAGAGATATCTTTCCTCTGGTTTATAGGGCATAAAAAACTCTATATTTTCCATTTGTTTCATAATATACTTTTCTATAGCTTTTATTCCTAGGACACTTTATGACAGTGGTGTTTAAACTGTGCTGAACGATCTTTCTCTGCTCCAGTAACATAATATTTCATCTTTATCTGTTATGCTGAATAAAACTGTATTTCTTTTCTATTGTAGACTGGAACAGCACATAAGCAGAGAATTGCCAGAAGTCCAGGCTGGGTTTAGAAGGGGTCGTGGTACTAGGGATATTGTAGCTGATGTTAGATGGATCTTAGCTGAAATCAGGGAATACCAGAAGAATGTCTATCTGTGTTTCATTGATTATGCAAAGGCAGTTGACTGTGTGGATCATAACAAACTGTGGCTGGCTCTGAGAAGAATAGGAATCCCAGAACATTTAATCGTGCTCGTGTGAAACCTATACTTGGACCAGGAGGCTGTCGTCAGAACAGAGCAAGGAAACACTGCATGGTTCAAAATTGGGAAGGGTGTACACCAGGGATGTGTACTGTCTTCATACCTTTGGGCTCTATGGAGAGAATTGTGGAATCAGGATTGGTGGAGGATCTATTACCAATCTGCATTATGCAGATAACACAACCCTGCTTGCTGAAACTGAGGAGGACCTCATGCACTTACTGCAGAGGGTCAAGGACTGCAGCCTTCAGTATGGACTGAGGCTCAATGTCAAGAAGACAAAGATTCTCACCACTGGACCAAGCGGTAGCATCGGGATGGATGAAGAAGAGATTGAGATTGTTCACAGCTTCAGTTTGCTCGGCTCCACAGTCAACACTCTTGGCACCAGCAGCCAGAAAATAAAAAAACGTATTGCGATGGGAAAGTCTGCTGTTAGGGACCTCTCTAAAGTATGCAAGAGCAATGGTGCCTCTCTGGAGACTAAGGTGAACCTGATACAGGCCATGGTCTTTGCAATCACTTGTTATGTATCAGAGAGTTGGACAATGACTATGGAGGACAGAAGGAGAATTGATGCCTTTGAGCTGTGGTGCTGGAGAAGAGTATTGAATGTACCATGGACTGCCAAAAAACCAAACAGACTCATCCGTGGAGAGGGTTAAACCAAGCTACTCCTTGGAGGCAAGGATTCTGGGGCTTCGTCTGACATACTTTGGGCATGTTGCAAGGAGGGACAGGTCTTTGGAGAGGGACATCATGCTTGGGAGGTGGTGGGTGGAGGGATGGTGCAAGAGGGGAAGACCCTCTATGAGATGGATTGATTCAGTGACTGGGGTAATTGGGATGTGTGTCAGAGACAGTGTGATTGGCACAGGATAGAGTAGGGTTTAGGGCTGTTGTACATAGGGTCGCTATGAATCGCAAACGACCCAACGGCACATAGCAACAACAACACAACAATTGTAGAAAAATATTTTTACCAAATGACAGTTCACGCAAAGAAGACATGTTCCAAGTTGTTTTTCGTCCCACTGACTGTCATCACATGAATATTAAAGTCAGAGATTACAATTTTTGTTTGTATGTTTGTTTCTAACGGATTTTAGAAACATCTTTCTTTTGATAACTTACATATATTTGAATAATTTAATAAAATATGTCAATCATTTATCAAAAGAATTCTATTAAGTAATAGGACACAGCTGTTAAAAATATTTTTCTGAAATAACATTTGGACGGTGGAAAATGTGTGGCATATCCATACATGAAGAAGGCAAAATATCATCACAAAGATAGGGAAGAATGAATAGATCAGAATGAATGTCAGAAGAGACTTTGACACTTTCATTGGAATAGAAAGAATACAAAAATAAGGAGAATGTTATAATACTGATGTCAGAGAGCTGAACAGAAGAATTAAAAGGGCAACCTGAAAAGACAAAGTAAAATATTATAATAAAATGCTCAGAGTTGAAGCTAGATAACCAAAAGGGAAGAATATGTTTTGTGAATAACTGAAAGAACTGAAGAACAAATTCTAATTTTAATTTGCAATATTGAAGTATTTTATGGGCAAAATATTCAATGACCTAGGAAACAACATCCTCCAGTAAATATATTATTTATTATTAGCATTTTATGCTGAATAAAAGTATATTATTTTTATAGTGTAGCAAAATATTTTCCCCAAGAGACAGTTCAGATCAAGCAAACAAGTCACATAAGTAGCTGCAGAACTCAACTACTACAGGCAACCCTAGATGTTTCTTCCTAACAAATTTTGCTAAAATTCCTGTTTTTGATCATATGAAAGATTTTCAGGTGCAATGCCTATGCAGAAGCAAAACCAGTCATCACTATATGACTTTTCAGAGAAAGCAGCCATGAAGAGGAACCTTAAACACATCTCATGATGAAAAAAAAATAATAATAAAAAGAACAACTCACCAATATAGACTTTATCTTGAAGGCCAGCTATGTGCACCTCCTTATTTTAAAATACCTCCTTTTCTAATATACTGGAGCTCAGCTAGCCTAGTCAGGAATTGTGCTGCCAACATAAAGGCCAGTGATTTGAAACCATCAGCTCCTCCTAGGAAGAAAGATGGGCAATCTCCTTCGGTGCAATTTAAAGCTTATAAAACCCATCAAAGGGTCAGCTATGAGTTGGTTCTGACTCCATGGGAATGGGTTGAACGTTTTTGTAACATCCACCTTTCACTCCTAAATGCCCCCTCATTGCCACTGAGCTGGAACAGTCTCATAGCGCTTCCTCCGGTGGGTTTACTCAAGTTGTAAATCGCATGGGAAGAGATTGCCCCTCTTTCTCCTGTGGAGCTGCTGGTGGAGAGGAGCTGTCAGAAAGGCACTACTTTGAGTTAGCAGTACTATTTTCGATGCACCACACTACCAGAATTCCCTCCTAAAAGTGTTAAATAAACATGAGTCCTTCCCCAAGCCCTTAACAAATACTTCTTTAAAACTTCTCCTCCTTGAAAGCATTTCTCAAAACATCAGCCTTTGCCCCCTGTTAACTTGCTGTGATTAAAAAAAAAAGAAAAGAAAAAGCTGACTTAACCACTTATCTGTTCTAAGTAATCCCTTACTAAAATAAACAGCAAAGATCCATTAGTAACAGTATGGGGAAAGAAGCTATCCCCCTGAGGGTGCCAGATTAAACCTTTGCAATTTACTATATGTAGGCCTTGGGAGGAAAAAAAATCACATGTGGATTTTAAGTCAGGAAGACCTCAGTTCCATTTCTTGATTTTAAGGGACAAGAAACACAGCCTACTCCATCAGGCACTCAAAATAGGTTAGATTTTGAAGGGCTGTGCTAGTAAACAGGCAATTTAGTCTGAGCAAAAAAATGGAAAAGTCCTATAATCTAAATTGGTCCAAGTTAGATGTCAAGCCTGTCTGAAAGATTGTAAGACCTGCCCTTATTGCCAAGAAGGATAACCCCATATCTATCATAGTCTAGTTTAGACAGACAGCAGAATGGTTCCTTAAATTTCTGTACACATTCATCGGACCAAACACCAACCACACCATAGCTCTAGCTTAAAAGTTGAAGCTGACCTGAAAATCATCCACAGCCGTTGAAAGCTCTCACATGCTGAAAATACCATGTGAGAGAACATTTGTGGCCTCTCTCGATACAGCAGAGTTTGAATGTTAGCATGTCCCCTGCAGGACCTATATAACCAAGATGATCAGGTTAACAGGCCTCCCTTTGTGTTGTGGTGGCTTTTGGGAGACTTCCTTTCCTAGGATCCCCAGGCAGTTCAATTAATTCTGTTAAATCCCTATTTGAAGGGGACTACCCACACAGTCCAACCGAAGGAGTTTTGTTTCTTCATGAAATCAGTTCACCAGGGTCACCAGTGTGGACAACATTACGTGCTCTGTGGCAGGTGCATTTCCGATGAGGTTGTCTTATAGCCAAATGTTCTTGGGCGCTGTTGAAGGTTCAATACTTTGAATCCCAAGCACTCACTAAACAAAAAACTCCCTAACATCGAGTCAATTACAACTCATAGCAACTTTCATTTCTGGGACTGTAATTCATGAAAGGAGGAGACTGCTTATCTTTTTCCCAGGAGTGGTTGGTCCAGTCTTTTGTTTAGAAGTTGAATACTTTATCTACTATACCATCAAAAAGGATATCACACTGTTTGTCTTTACAGAAGCATGTGGGGACAAATGTAAGAGTCGTGGGTGAGAAGGAGAGAAGTCCTCCTTGTGCCTTTCTTCTACTGGTCAGTCTTTGAACCCTAGGTGCCAACAAGGAACCATGCTACCACCACAACTGTGCATCCAGGAAGTCCAACCACAAGCAGTGCAGCACTAACTGCAGTCCAGGTGCTACTGTTTTTCAGCTTAAGCTGAGACTGTGCACATCCTGCACAAAGGGGACGTCTAGAGTGTCTCACCTGACACAATTTTTCTCCCTTAATAAGGAACAAGATTGCCTCGAGTAGAAACATCAGTCTCTCAGAAATCTCAGGTCCATTGAGCACAATGGAGTTTTAAAACTTGGTGAGTTTATCAGCAGTAGGGACCAACTTTCAAGGACTTCTTCAAAATCTCCAGTCTAATTTTCTGGGGGTCCTAGCCACCCTAGCAGTGACTAAGGGTTTGCTTCCCCACCTTTCTCAGAATCCCTTAAGTGGTTCTCTAATTGGACACATCATATGGCTCAGCTGAGAAATGAGAGGCTCAAGAGCAAGAGCAGTGTTTCTGTGCAGAACCAAGAACATTACAGTGATACTCATGCAAGCTATATCCCTGAGGGGCTGCTTTTCTATGACTCCTTTTAGTGGACTATAGGTGAGTTATACTTTTCTAAAAAATTCTCAACTTACACAGATGCCAACTTTCTGAAAAATGTTCTGTGTCAATGGCTTCTTAATATTTTCCAAGCATGACCTCTTGCAGCTTCCACTAGCAATTCTCAAGGCCCATAGTGCCTCTTGGGACTCACTAGCACCTAAAATTCATTAGTAAATTATCCTGAGAAACCTACAAAATTTTGAAATGATTCACCAATACCTTCAAAGAATGTACCAAGTTGTTTCCAGGTGACACTCCAATGAACTTTATGGTTAATAAATTTTATCAAGGAGTCCCAGATCTCCAAAGTCAATTAAGATATCACATCAAAATGAAAACTATGAATGACTTACTAGGAAGTATTAACAAGCTGCTTAACCAGAGAAAGTTTAGCATTTCCCTTTACTGTCTAACTGCTCTGGAGAATGGCAAGTGGATCAGCATAAACTCAGTGACTCATCTGACTGTTGAGAGAACGCTGAGAAATACACTTGTGCAGTTTTTGGAGAAAATCAAAGAGGGGAGAAGTACTGAATGAATCAGATTGAAGAGGAAATATTCTCAAGACTTTCTGCTGTATCACTCTCCCCGGAAGGAGGTTTCAACAGTCACCTGAGGATAGTTCACTACCATGATTTGGTTCTGACTCATAAGCCACCCTCATCTGGGTTTCTGAGGCTGTAAGTCGTAAGTGAGGAGACTGCCCGTCTTTCTCCTCTGAGCCCCTGGTGGATAAGCAGCCTTTGGGCTAGCGGCAGAACTCTATATGGACTATGCCACCAGAGTTCCATCACCTGAGGATAACCTCTAGTAAAACAAAACAAAATACAACTTAAATGAGTTACCAGGAAGTCCATTCTAATTCAAGGCAATTGAATTCATACCTGAGTAGAGCTGGGCTACACAGGATTTTCAATGCCTAAAACTTTGGACCTAGATAACCAAGCCTTTCTTCTGAGGTTCCTAATGTGTGGACTTGATTTGATTGGCCTTTGAGTGCTTTAATATTTTGCCTCATCCACAGAGTTTGGCCTTTCAATCACCTGTTTCAAAATCTTTTCAAAATGGAGAAACCTAGAATTGGAATATGGCCATGAATAACACTGTGACCTGCCAGAAATATCTGAGTATTTAATTGCAACTTCATTCAGAGATTGCAATACCAAATATTGTGTAAGAAGAGATGGTTCCTCTAAAGGATTTTATAAGGTAAATCTTTTTTTAAATGACTGAAACTGAGAAGTCACATGTTTGGTTTTTACCAAGAACTAGACACTTCAAACACAACATCAGAACCTAGATGGGTAAATATACAAGCCAGAAAAGGCTGATTCTATTATACCCAAAATTAATACTTTCAAATGCAGGGAACAAGAATCACCTTGAATTTTCTTTCATTCTTTTTTTTTTTCTTTTTTGCATTCAGTGTAATTATTGAGAGGCAAGGTTTTATTGCTATCATTTTGTTGAGTCCTTTTTTGGTGGTGTTGCTGGTAACTTTGGTCCATCCTGCTTCCTATGGCACCTCTGTAAGAAGGACTCCCTCATTATTTCCTGCAATGCTGGTCTTATTTTTACAAACTCCCTTTGGTTCTGCTTTTCTGAGAATATCTTGATCTCTCTGTCACATTTGATGGACAGTTTTGTTAAGGATAGCATTCTTGGTTGATAGATATTTTCTATGAATGTTTGATATATGTCATTCCACTGTCTTCCTGCTCACATGGTTTCTCCTGAGAAATCACCATTTAATCTTATTTACTTTTCCTCATAGATTACTCTTAGTTTCTCCTTAGCTGCTTCTGGCAATTTAACTATGATATACCTGTGTTTTTCTTTTGGGTTGTATTCTATATGGTGCTCACTCAGTTTCTTGAATATATATTCTCTCACTCTTCATAATGCCTGGAAAATTTTCTTCTAGTAATTCTTCCACACTTTCTTGGTATCTTTACATGCTTCTTCCTGTTCTGGGATCTGATTATGTGCATGCTATTCCTTTTGTTAATTTTCCATAATATTCTTAAGCTTTCTTCTTTTTCTTCCTTTTTGCTTCTGTTTTTTGTTCTAGTAGATCAGTGGTGACAATTCTATCTTTTATTTCACTGGTTTCTGTATTCCATCTCTTCAACTCTGTTCATATGTCCCTCCAACATGTTAACAGCATCTTAAACATTGGTCCTCATAATCTGGATTGTGGTTTCTTTTTTTTTTCCAGAGCCTCTATTGCCTCATTTGTTTATCTGCATTGTCTTAGATTTTTTTTAAGCTCTTCCTGGTTTTTGCTTGCAGAGTCCTATAATTCTTCAAGTTTGTCTTTCACTCATTGAAAATATTCAATCATTGTTCTTTTGAATTCTGTGTCAGAAAGTTCCATCAGACTTTATGGCTTCATGAAGCCATTGATACTGTGTCACTTTTGGAGGGGGTGACATCTTGCTTTGTGTTTGTGAAGGGTGTGAGATATCTACTTCTTCCATGACATTGCTGTGGCAGAGTTTTTCATGCCTGAGGCCTTAGTAGGCTCTTGGTCTGAAAACTTTGGCTCAGGAAGTCATTGCTCCAGAGGAGGGAAGGGCAGCTACCCTGCGTGAGTTTCTCTCTGAACTTTTGACTCAAGGGAGGATTTGCTTCAGTTGGGGAGACATATGGCTTGTGAATTAGCAGCCTTTTCTTTCAGGAAACTGCTGTAGCTAGGCCAGGCTAAGGTGCCCAGGGTTAAAAGTAGCTCAAGCTCTGGGAGGAGGGAGGAAATAGGTTCTCTTGTGATGCTGGTATCCTTTGTGCAGTAAAGAGGGGTGGCAGTGGGTCGTCATCCAGACTTTGTGGCCAGGGCATCCAGGCAGTAGGAACAAATCCTCCAGGTGGTGGGGCTGGGCTTCCAGGTGACAGGTCCAGGCAGCAAGGCAAGGTCCTTCAGGTGGTGGAGCTGGGGTCTCCAGGTGGAAAGGCCGGGGTGGGGAGGGTGCCAGGCAACAGTGCTGTGGTCTAGTGCTCCAGGCAGGAGAGCAGTCTAGGCCGCACTAAGAAATTTTTAAGACAAGTACCTAATTAATTGACTGGGAAAAAAGGTGTAGTGGGGTGTGACACATCACAGCTGGTGCCTGATGTAAAGGTGAATCATGAGCCTGTAGCTACCAGTTTCTACAAGTCCCAGTGATGATAATCTGTGAATTGGGGCATAGAAACCCAGGTGGATGGTCCAGAACAGATTTAACTGGGAGGAAGACAAGAAGCTATTATGCAAAGAACGGGACTTAGTCCACATAAAGCAATACAAGTATAAGATATGCAAAGCTTGGAAAGACACTTAAAAAAGAAAATATTCATCCGATCAAATATTCTTCACAGGAGGTAGAAAAAATATATATGGTTTGCTTTGTGTTTGTTTTTTTTTTTAAGATGAGAGCTTTAGGTAATAATGAACATCTACTGTTGTTGTTAAGTGTCGTCGAGTTGCAGGTGACTCATAGCGACCTTCTGAACAAAAGTCTTGGACACCTCCTGTATAACTTTCGCCCTGTCTCCATTCATAGGGCTTCCAGAGGCAAACTATTGTGGAAGTGGATACCACTCCTGCTTCCAAGAAATGAACATATTACATTATTAAAAATATAGTTTTAATCTTAGTAAATTAAGTACAGTAAAAATAAGTAACACCAGAATAATCTCATTATCTTGGTACTGAATGGGTTATTACATTGATGATTCAGAAAAACATTGGAAATAAGTTAAGTATGGTTGTCATTGAGGTATGTGACTAAGTCTACCTTAATGTTGTTGTTGTTGTAGATTGCCATCGAGTCGAGCATGACTCATAGTGACCCTATGAACAAAAGGCCTGAACCCTGTTCTATAACTATCATCATTTCTCAAAGTTCATAGAGTTTCCAGAGACACGTTGTTTTTAGAAGTGGATAACACTCCTGCGTCCAAACCATATATTACACTACATGAAGTACAGGGAGCTTTGCTGGTCTAGTGGTAAAAGCTGCAATACAATCCTAAAGAAACACAGTACAAATCCACCAGCTGCTCCACTGGAAAAAGATAAGGAATCTCCTTTCATGCAATTTATTGCATCTGAAAACCCACTGGTCCAGCTATGAGTTGGTTCTGACTAGACAGCATGCAACAACAAGATGAAATAAAGCAATATTATTCAAATTAAGTGTCATTAGTTAGGAGATTATATGCCATGTGTCCAACCTTATCCAATATTTTATTAGTGCTTAGATTACCATGTCAAATTCATACCTGACACGTGACATGGAGAGCTAACATGTTGAGCAATGAGATAATAAATATCAAGTAGTTAAAATCCAGATGACTGAAGAATTTAATAAAAACATTGTAACTGTACACCAATATTCATAACAGCTTTATTCACCACTGCAAGAATATGGAAATGGGACAAATGTCCAACAACAACTGAATGGATTGAGAAATTGTGGTACATTCACACAATGGAATATTGTGCAGCACTCAGGAGCAATATTTTGAAAAATCATTACATAACTTGGGAGAGACTGGAGAGCATTATGTTGAGTAAACTAACTCAGTCTTATAAGGACAAATACTGCGTAAGACTATTTCTGTAAAAATTGGAGGATAACTAGTAAAACATGTATGGGGACCCAAGGGGAGATGGGATGGAAGTAGAGGTGTAAGGATGGGTAGGAGTAAAACCACAGGTTTGCACAATATGGTGGGTAGGGGGAGGGGGTGAAGGAAATGGAAAAGATCCAGTAAAAACCTGGAATGGCAGGGTAATGATGGGAAAATTCCAATCGTGAGTAATTTTATAAAACATAATGCATGAGAATGAGCACATGAAGCACGATGTGAATGAGGAAAAGTATGAAACACAATGTAGACGAACTTTGTAAGCAAATCTATATAAAATAAAAAAGAGAGGGAGAAAATAACAACAAAAAAATTGTAAAATATCCAGGGGGCAGTACCCAACCTCATATATTTCTGTGGTGTCAAAAGTTTATATTATCTTTCAGAAATCCCAACTGGAGAATGGAATGTAACAAAAGAAGCAATTTCCTGCTTGATATGAGTACCAAAGGAATGTCTACCTGTGTTTCATTGAGTCTCCATTCCTTTTTAATCTATTTGTGAAACAGATCAGCAAGGAGACAGGGATATGTGAGGAGAAATGTGGCATCAAAACTGAAAGAAGACTCATCAACAACCTATGTTAATAAGCAGATGACAAAACCTTGCTTGACAAAATTGAGGAGGACTTGAAACATTTGCTGCAGAAGGTCAAGGACTGTAATCTTTAATAAAGATTGAAGATCAGCATCAAGAAGACAAAGATTCTCACCATTGGGCCAGTTGTCTGCATCATGAAAGATTGAAGTTGCTAACAGTTTCAGCTTACTCGGATCCACAATCAAAACTCTTGACACCAGTAGTCAAAAAATCAAAAAGCAAATTGCTCTGGGGAAAGCTGTTGTCATGGACCTCTCAAAACTGCTGAAGAGAAGCAATGTCAAACTGGAGACTAAGGTACACCTGATTCATGCCATGGTCTTCGCATCAGAATGGACAATGACCTAAGATGACTGGAGAAGAACTGATGTCTTTGAGAAGAGTTTTGAACATACCACATACTGTCAAGAGAACAGTTTTATCTGGCAGAGGGTGAAACCAAGCTGCTGCTTGGAAGTAAGAATTTTGAGCTCAGTTACACATACTTTGTGTGGCCAGGAGGGACCATTTTCTGGAGCAGGACATTATACTTGGAAGGATGGAAGAACAGCACAGGAGAAGAAGACCTTGGATGAGATGGATAGAGACGGTAATGGGGGTAAGTGTGTCAGAGCAGTGAGATTGGTTCAGGATAGAGTAGAGTTCTGAGCTACTGTACACAGGATGGCTATGAGTCACAGGTGAGTTTACAGCACATAATAATATATATAGGTGCACAATACATGTTTAACCTACAAAATATATGCCTTCAAAAGGACTTTTTATTGTGCTTTGAGTGAAAATTTATAGGGTAAATGATTTTTATTTCCCAGTTGATAATTTGTACAGATTTTGTTTTACAGTCTGTTTTTATAAGTAATAAGTACCTCTCTGGTGCTATTGCTCACTTTATAAATGGGTCTTTTATTTTCCTGATAGCTGAGTCATATGGATGAATTTCATTCTAGGCTCAAGTCTTACTAAGAAACCATAATCTCAGGGTTTTCACCAGTCTCTATTAGACCAGAAAACTTGATCATTGGTAAGATTTTAAATTTTGGTATATAGTTTCCTTACACTCCAGGACCCTTTACTGTGATCCATTTAAAGTAGTTCTTAGTGGTAGCTGAGCTCCATCCAGTTCTGGCCTTAAAATAACATAAGTAATAATAATAATAACAACAACAACTGTTCTAGAGCTTTATGTGTGTGCTATACTTTACTGGCTATATAAAAAGTTTACTACAGGACAGTTTTTGTTTTGACCCATAGGTAGTATCTAATTTCTCCTATTGTGTATTTCTTCAGGCTATGACATTATCTCTTGTTTAGTTGTGTTTAAGAAAGATTACCTTGAAGTATATCATGGTCGCCAAACAAAGCAAATCCAGTTCTAATGATGTTAGCAAGAGATAAAGGAAAAGTATTGATTTGCAAGTGAAATACAAGGTTATTAAAAACATGAAGGGGGAAATCAGTGAAAGCCACTGCTAAAAATTTAGACATATCACATCTGGCAGTCACAATAACCCTCAAAAATAAACCCGAAAGGGTATTAATTGTGGATCCAACCAAGATGAAGTTGTTAGAGGAATAGCTCTAGTTAAAGTTACAAGGTTAACATGAATTTTTTAATTGTTCTTGTTGTGTGCCACTGAGTCAGAATTAATTAATAGTTGAATCTGTAGTTAGTTTTTAGAGGCTATAAATAACACTGAAGGAGATTTTTCTTCCCCAGAGCAGCTTGCATATTCAAATTCCCTGCCTTTAAGTTAGTAGTGCAATTTATGACCCACTAGGCCATACCATATTCAATCTGTATGCTAAGAAAATTATTCAAGAAGCTTGACTCTATGAAGAGGAATGTGGCATCAGGGTTGGAGGGAGACTAATTAATAACCTGAATTATGCAAATTATACAACCTTGCTTGCTGAAAGTGAGGAGGATTTGAAGCATTTGTTAAAGAAGATCAAGGAATGCAGCCTTCAGTATGATTTCATCTCACTGTCAAAAAAAATAAAGATTGTTACCATTGGACAGATAGACAACATCATGATTGATGGAGAAGAGATTGAAACTGTCAACAGCTTCATCTTGTTTGGATCCACAATTAATACCCTGAGTCCGAACAGTCAGGAGATAAGGAGACATAGCTGATTCAGACTCACAGGTGATGCACTAAAATCTATGTTCATTACTTTATGTTCATAGATGAACATCTATGTTAATCTATGTTCAAATCTATCTTCATTTTTCTCTGCATACCCTCAGGTCTCTAAATTCCCATTTTTATGAGTCCAGAGAGAAAGCAGAAGGGAAATTGAGTTAGTTTAAAAACCATAATTTCAATACTATTTCAAAGAACTGAGATTGTTTAGCTTGAATTAGTTTGCTCTTTTCATTTCTTCAAAAGTTTTCCTGTTGAAACTACAGTACACTTTATTACTAATCCCAAAAGGCAGATTTGCAACAAATGGTTGAAAGAAATGCCCCGTAGCATCTGCGACTTCCTCATCATTGGGGTGTTTTGATTTTTAGTTTTGTTTTGTTTTTAAATTGATTGCACGTCCAATTGTGGAGAATTTAGCTAAATGTAAATCATCTGACTAATAGGTATATTAAATTGATTGAAAATCTTATTCTATATAGATCAATTGCTATGCATCTGAGAGCTGGATGATGAATAAGGATGATTAAAAAGGAACTGACACCTTTGAGCTTTGGTGTTGAAGAAGAGAACTGAGCATCCATAGACAGAAACGAGAATGAAGAGTTATGTCTTGGAAAGGGTACAGACAGAGTGGTCTCTAGAGGCAGGAATGGTGAGGCTTTGCCTCACGTATGTTGAGCATGTTGCTAGAAAAAGCTATTCCTTAGAGAAGGACATGATGCTAGGAAGGGTGGAGGGTCAATGAAGGAGAGAAAGACCTTCAACCAGATGGATTGACATGGTAACTGCCACAATGGGCTCTTGTGTGTCAGGAAGTGTAAGGATGGTACACGATAGAACAGGTTTCTGATCTTTTGTTCATAGGGTTACTATGAGTCGTATGCAACACGATGGCACCTAGCAACAACAACAATTAATCAATTTATCTTTTTAATTAATTCAACTATACTTAATTCAATTAATATTTTCAATTTTTTAAATGTGTGTTGCTGTTGTTGTTGTTGAAAATATACACGGTAAACATGCATCCCTTCAATGGTTTTAATATATATATAATTCATTGATGAATTGCATTCTTCAAGTTGTGCAAATATTCTCATTTATTTCCTGAGTTGTTTCCTTCCAATTAATATAAACTCATTGTATCCTAAGTTTTCTCCCTAACCCTTGGAATTTCTATTATGAATTTACTCCTATATCAATCTTGAAAGAGTATAGTGCTCAGGAATATGTTCTTTACCAGTTACGTTAAATTAATATTTGATTTTAAGATGGCTTAATGATTATTTCAGGGCAATAGTTCTAGAAGTTTATACAACCTCAATGGCTCCAGAAAGTCTGCAGAATTTGAAATTATTTTGCCCCTTTTGATCAGGATTCTTCTATAGTATTGATAAACAAAATATTTAGTAACTGTAAGCAGTTGTTTCAGTCTCATGGTAAAGGAGATACTTGTTCATGAAGCCAATTAGACACATATTTCACATCTTCCTCTTCTTCTGTTAATCTGGACATCTTTTCTTCTATTGTCCACATGAATAGTTACTATGCCTTGCATGGCTATTTGCAAACTTTTCAAGAGCCCAAGTACTACAAAATGAACTAAGAGCTGGAATAAAAAACTGAATAAACTATTAAGTTGATTGACTGAGATTATAAATTCTCTTTACCATTTTTATCAGGAAACAATTTTCATAAAATATCCTGGAACAAAATATTGTTTAACAAATCTTTAATGACTTTTAAGACGAAAGGGCTATCAATTGACTACTTTCAAGTAACAGATGCAGCCTTGGATGCACTCATCAGTCTATGCCAGGAAATTTGGAGGACAGCTGTCTGACCAAAAGATTGGAAGCAGTCCATATTTGTTCCCATTCCCAAGAAAGAGGATCCAACTGAATGTGGAAACTATTGAACAATATCATTGATATCACATACAAGCAAAATACTGTTGAAGATCATTAAAACATGGCTGGGATTGCCAGAACTTTAGGCAGGAATTAGAGGAGGCTGTGGCACCAGGGATATAATTGATGATGTCAGAAGTATGAAGGCTGAGAGTAAAGAATACCAGAAGAATGTATATTTATGCTTTAATGATTATGCAAAGGAATTAGACTGTGTGGATCCTAACAAGTTGTAGCTGACATTGATAAGAATGGTAATCCCAGAGTACTTAATTGGACTTATGTAGAACCTATACCTGGACCAGGAGGCTGTTGTGTGAACAGAGCAGGGGAACACTGTATGGTCTAAAATTGAGGAGAGAGTGTGTCAGAGTTGAATTCTCTCTCCATACCTATTTAACCTGTATGCTGAGAAAATTATATGAGAAGCTAGACTCTATGAAGAAGAGTGTGGCATCAAGATTGGAGGGAAACTCATCAATAACCTGCATTATGCAGTTAATACAACTGTACTTTCTGAAAGTGAGGAGGACTTGAAGCACTTGTTGAAGAAGATCAAGGAATGCAGCCTTCAGTGTGGATTTCGTCTCAATGTCAAGAAAACAAAGATTCTTACTACTCGACCAATAGACAGTGTCATGATGGATGGAGAGGAGATTGAAAGTGTCAATCCAATTGCGTGGATCCACAATTAACATCCTGGTACCAGCAGTCTGGAAATATGGAGAAGCATTGCACTGGGAAAGTCTGCACTTAGGGACCTCTCCAAATTATTGAGGAGTAATGATGTCAGTTTTAGGACTAAGGTGCATCTGAGTCAGGCCATGGTCTTTCTGATCACTTGCTATAATGAATAAGGCTGATGTAAGAAGAATTGATGCCTTTGAGATGTGATGTTGAACATCTCATGGATAGCAAAGAGGATGAACAGATATGTCTTGGAGAGGGTGCAGCCAGAGTGTCGTTTAAAGGCAAAAATGATGAGGCTTCACTTCACATGCTTTAGACATGTTGCTAGGAGAGGCTGTTCCTTGGAAAGAGACATAATGCTGGGAAGGGTACAGGGTCAGTGAAGAAGAGGAACACCCTCACCTAAGTGGATTGACACAGTGACTGCTGCAATGGGCTCTTTTGTAACAGGAAGTGTGAGGATAGCGCAGGATAGAACAAAGTTCAGACTTTTTGTTCATGGGGTCGCTATGAGTCATACTCAACTCGAAGACACCTAACAAAAACAACAGAATGTTAGGGAAGCTTTGGTGGCCTAGTGGTAAGAAGCTCTAACGCAATTCTGAGATTGTACAGTTCAAATAAACCAGCTGATCTATGGAAGAAGGGTGAGCAGTCTCCTCCTGTATGATTAACTGTTTCTGAAAACCCACTGGACGGTCAGCTATGGGTTGGTTCTAACTCAACAGTACACAACAACAACAGTAGGATGTTACAATCCAACATAGATTGTTCTCTCTTACAGTTGGATCTCTAAATGTTCATTTTGTGGGTTCAGAGAGATCAATCCTGTTCAATTTTATTAAAAGCTACATAAGTAGAAAGCAATTTCATTGTAACTTGATAACACGTACAGAACATATTGGCAGTTTTCAAAACCTTTTTTCAACTTTAACCCATCATCTGATTCCAGAAAATATGAAGTGCCTGTAAGTGTTTGGGGATTGAGAAGTTTAGAATTGTCTGAAGACAGCTGTCGCCTTATACCCTTCTGTGGTAAGGAGCAGGAGAGGAATGTTTGTCTTGTGTTATTTAAGCATGAGGATCCAGTCATCTAGGAATGGAAATATATAGAGATTGATGCTTTTAATGAGAGACTATAGTTAAAACCACATATAATCACTCATTGGAAATGAAAGTGATTGTAGTAAACTGCACAATCATTAATGGTGAAGTTGAGATGAATGTTTCCTTTGGGCCTAATGTTGATTCTATGAAAAGGAGTGTGCTTATCCATTAAGCATACAGAAGAAAAAAAACACACAAAACACCAAAAACCGTACCTACTGTGTGGATGTGTGAACTGTACTGTGTGACCTTATCAGAAGGGTAGACACTAAAATGACTGTAAAGCTTTTGTGCAGTATTTATGCAGTTGTGTATTCATGCAGGTGTGTATTCATTTTCATAATATTATTCCCATGTAGTTGTGAAAAACAAAAAATATTTTTCATAAACTAATCTTACATTTATCAATATATCTACAAGGTTGAAACACTATATACAAATTTGTTTTTTGAACCTAACATGCAAGGGTGTCATCCAGGAAGAGTGCAAACGGTCATCGCAAAGACAGAAGAGGAAGAGAAGACCAAAACGGATGTCAGAAAAGACTCTGAAAATTGCACTGGAGCGCAGAGAAGCCAAAGCACAAGGAAAGAATTCAAGATACTAAAGAGTTGAATAGAAGATTTCAAAAGGCAGCACGGGATGACAAAGTAAAATATTACAATGAAATGTGCAAGGAGTTGGAGCCAGAAAATCAAAAGGGCCGAACGTGCTCAGCATTTCTTAAGCTCAAGGAACTGAAGAACAAATTCAAACCTTGAGTTGCTATAATCAAGGATGCTTTAGGAAGAATAAAAAATGATCCAGAAAGTATTAAAAGAAGGTGGAAAGAATACACTGAGTCACTGTTTCAAAAGGAATTGGCAGATACAGAATAACTTCATGAAACAACATATGAGCAAGAGACCCATGATACATGCTGGCTGCTTGCAGGCTGCTACTCCCTGAGCTGATCCAAACTTGGGAAAGGGAGATAGGTTAAAATAGGTGAAAGTAGTATATTAGTTATTAGATTGAATTGAAATTTTTTTTTGGCCTAAGTAATACAGTATTTATCACCCAAGAGAGATTAAAATAACTATAAGAGTTGCTTGTGACTTGAGGGGAATAAAAAAAAATCTCAAGGACAGGAATTCCCCATGATGTAAAAGAATATGTCATATGTCATTTTGCCCATCTGATTATTAAATGAAAAATAAGCTACATTATAAGAAAATTTATGACAGAGTATTAGTAATGGAAATTATGATCACCTAAACACAATTATTGTCATTGTTTTTGACATGTGGCATTGAGTGGGTTGTTGTTGTTGTTATGTGCCATCGAGTCGTTTCCGACTCATAGCAACACTATGCACAACAGCTCTAAACCCTGCTCTATCCTGCGCCAACCGCACTGCCTCTGACACACCCATCCCGATTATCCCAGTCACTGAATCAATCT
>NW_006400283.1:23535-27829 GCF_000299155.1 Elephantulus edwardii
TAGGTAGAACCATCAAGTATGGAAACACAAGGGACGAGGAACAGCTGTAAGCAGACCCTAGTGATTGGTACATAAAATGTGAGAGCCATGAATGAAGGAAAATTAGAAATTGTTAAGAAAGAAATGGAACACATAAATATTGACATATTAGTCATTGAGTGGGAGCCAACTCATAACTGATCCTACAGGGGTTTTATAGAGGCTGCAAATCACACAGAAGATTGTCAGTCTTTCTCTTGCAGAAAAGTCAGTGCATTCTAATTGCGTATGTTCAGAAGAAGAACTCAAAATAAATGTAAAAAAAATAGGCTAAAACAAAAGACAATTACATGTTGTTTATTATAATTGCATATAATTTTAATTCACTTAACTTCCAGGTTCCCTCAGGAGACGACTTGTGAAAGTGTTAAATATATTTGATTATATACATGATAGAATATAAAATTCACATATTATTTAAGTCATAGGAAATAGCTTTAAAAACACATTTCCTCTGAGGTTTTCACATCTGTGAACTCTTGTATGTACGCTGTGAGTTCAATTTCTTACTAGTAGCAAGCATTCATTTTTCCCCTTATTATATATCGTGCTTCAGAAGAGAAAACACATACATATATACCCACACACATGAAAATGTCAGAAGAAGAAAGATACATGACGCTGATTATACAAGCAGAGAAAAAGAGCGACATTCCAACATCCCAACTTATAGTTAAAGGTATGAAATTCATGTCCCTCTCATTTGTTTCAGAGTAATATATTATTGTACAATTTTTGCTCTCTTCTCTTTCTAGACCGTTTGATTTCTTGTATACTTCTCTTTTCCTTCCTTTCCTTGTCTTCTTTCTTTCTCTTTTAATAACTATGATGGATAAATGACAAACACTATAAGCATTTAAAAACACAAATTGTAGTAAGGATGGAGTGTTTTACTTTTGTTCTTTCATTCACTTTAACAAAATTCTTGTGAAATAGGCTTTATTGTCCTTATTTTAGAATTCATCAATTACTTAAAAAATATTTGGCTGATATAATTTCCTAACCATTTTCCCTGGAGTGATGCACTTTCAAGTAAAAGCATAATTTAATATTGATGAATAATTGATATGAATCATTCATCTTTCTATCATAATTTTAATGTAAATTTTAGCCTTATCTTTTCAAACGTTCTAAAACATTTTCTTAACTAAGTTGCTTTAAAAATGAAGTTTGTACATCAACAATTTACTTATGTTTTAATTTAATTTTTATACAGATCTTTCATATGCAAAAATAATCCTGCAATTTTTATGTGATGAGGTAAAATGAGAAAAATGGAAATAAAAAGCATAAATGTGTGATCTCACTTGTAAAGGTGGCATACCCTGTGTAATAGAAAAACTATTTTTCTTTCTAAGTATTTCCTCCTTTGGTCTCTGGGTCTTTGTGGGTGTCATTACAATAAATTTCCATATGTTTTTGTGAAAAATCCTGCTTACATTTTGAGTTCTTCTTCTAATGCCCACTGGCTTACCAAGACAAATATTTCTTCTTGCATTGTCATCCATTCACTTGGAATTCTATAGACCTCCTTACAAATAAGCCTTTTGTGTGGATTTTATGTGGATTTTAACAGATTTCCACTTGTTCACAATTCTTTGATTGAGGTATTACTCTCAATTTTTATTTTATTTTAGAAAATAAAGATAATAAACCTAAGAGACTTTAATATGAAGTGGCTTCTTACATTAATATTTTTTCATACTCAGTTTATACATGCCACCCTGACACCAAAATGTGTTTTAGTGACAAAAAAGAACCTAGGAAGTTTCAAAGAATAGTTTGTAACTCTTACAGCATTGAGATATGCTAATATTTATTATTTATTTATTATACTAATCATTACACAGACTAAAACTTTTAATTCCTTTAAGCCTGGCACTGTGAGCCTTTGTGATTATATATAGGGTTTTACTTAAGTTTGTGATTAAAATGTATACCCCTTTTTCATGGTACCAGCAGCCAGGAAATAAGGAGACACATTGCACTAGGAAAATCTACAGTTAGGGACCTTTCCAAATTTTTGAGAAGTAATGATGTCAGCTTGAGGATAAGGTGCCTCTGATTCAGGCCATGGTCTTTTCAATCACTTTTTATGCATCTGAGAGCTGGACATTGAATAAGGATTACAGAAGAAGAATAGATGCCTTTAAGTTATGGTGTTGGAGAAGAGCACTGAACATCCCATGAATGGCCAAAAAAACAACCAGATATATCTTGGACAGGGTGTGGTCAGAGTGCTCTTTGGAGGCAAGAATGATGAGGCTGTGCCTCATGTACTTTGGGCATGTTGCTAGAAGGTGCTATTCCTCGCAGAGAAACATGATACTGGGAAGGGTGGAGGGTCAATGAAGGAGAGGAAGACCCTCCACCAGGTGAACTGACACAGTGACTTCCACAATGGACTCTTGTGTGTCAGGAAGTGTGAGGATGATATAGGATAGAAGAGGGTTCAGATTTTTGTTCATAGGGTCACTATGAGTCATACTTGACTCGATGACACCTAACAACAATAGCAACATCACTTAACAATACAACTACCTGACCAACTGACTGGAAGAGATCTATATTTATTCCCATTTCCAAAAAAGGTGACCTGACAGAGTGTGGAAATTATTGAACAATATTACTAATATCATAAGCAAGCAAAATCCTGCAGAAGAATATTCAGAAATGACTGAAACAGTACATGGACAGAAAACTACAAGAAATAAAAGCTGTTTAAAAGAGTCATAGCAAGAGACGTTATTGCCAATGTCAGCTAGATCTTGGCACAAAGGAAAGAATAATATTGGAATGTCTATCTGTGTTTCATTGAATATGCAAAGGCATTTGACTGTGGATCAAAACAAATTGTGGCTAACCTTGAGGAGAATGGGAATACCAGAATATTTGATTGTACTTATGTAAAATCTATACTTGGACCAGAAAGCAGTATTCAGAACAGAGCAAGGAAACACTGCATGGTTCAAAATCAGGAAAGGAGTGAATCAGGGATGCATCCTGTCTTCATATCTTTTCAATCTACATGCAGAACAAATCATTTGGGAGGCTGGGCTTTATGAGGAGGAATGTGGCATCAGGATTGGAGGAAAACTCATCAACAATCTACATTATGCAGATGATACAACCTTGCTTGCTGAAACTGAAGAGAACCCGAAGCACTTGCTGCAGAAGATCAAGAACTGTAGCTTTCAACATGGATTGAAGCTCAACATCAAGAAGACAAAGATTCTCACCACTGGGCCAATTGACAGCACTATGATAGATGGAGAAGCGATTGAGATTGTTAACCATTAAAGGTTACTCAGCTCCACAATCAATAGTCTTGGCACCAGCAGTCAGGAAATAAAAAGATTAATTGTACTGTGGAAACCTGCTGTCAGGGACCTCTTCAGAGTATGGAGAAGCAACAATGTCAGTGTAGAGACTAAGGTGCACCTGATCCAGGCCATGGTCTTCGCAATTACTTGCTATGTGTCAAAGAGCTGGACAATGACTAAGGATGACAGAAGAAAAATTGATGCCTTTGAGTTGTTCTGGAGAAGAATCTTAACATACATACCATGGACCACTAAGAAAACAAATAGGTCTGTCTTGGAGAGGATGGTGAAATCAAGTTTCTCCTTGGAGGGTAGGCTTTTAAAGCTCCATCTCACATACTTGGGGCATGTGACCAAGAGGGATCAATTCTTAGAGAGGTACATCACACTCGGAAAGGTGGGGGGACAGCACAGGAGCAGAAGATCTCAGATGAGATGAATTGATACAGGAACTGGGACAATGGGAGTGAGTGAGACTGGCTCAGGACAAGGCAGGCTTCACAGTGGTTGTGCATTGGGTTGCTATGAGTCACAGGCAACTCAATGATACATAATAACAACATTATTATGTTGAATTCTAGATGCATATCTTAATCTTTGTACAATGACTATTTCTTCATTATGTAATGTGTTGTTATATACCATCAAGTCAGAACAAACCCATGAGTGACCCTCCAGAGGGTTTTCAGAGGCAATAATATGTACTAGAGAAGATTGTCTATCTTTTTTTTTTTTTTTAAACCGGCTGGTACATTTAATTGAGTGTCTTTTGATTGGTAGTACAACTCCTTATCACTAAGTCACCAGTACTCTTTAATATAGGAATTATAACATCATAATAATGGACTTTAATTATAATTATGTTGTTGTTGTTATGTGCCGTCGAGTCGCCTGCGACTCATAGCGACCCTATGTACAACAGCCCTAAACTC
>NW_006400283.1:29209-32085 GCF_000299155.1 Elephantulus edwardii
TTACTTGGCGACCCAGACAACTATACACCAGCTAATCCACTCAATACTCCTCCCCATATCAAGCCAGAATGATATTTCCTATTCGCTTATGCCATCCTTCGATCTATTCCTAATAAACTTGGAGGAGTCCTAGCCCTAATTCTATCTATCCTTATCCTTATTATCTTTCCACTTCTCCATACCTCTAAACAAGGAAGCCTTATATTCCGCCCAATCAGCCAGTTCCTATTTTGAGTGTTAGTAGCAGACCTATTTACACTTATACCTGAATCGGAGGACAACCAGTAGAACACCCCTACATATAATTATATATTTTGCTAATATATGTAGTATTTCAATGGATAGCTTTGTACATATACCTTTCAGTATTTTGTCAAAGTGTCCTTCGATTGTATTTTGGAGACAGTTATTGGGTTATGAAGTAAATACCTATGTAACTTTTGCTAGACTTTTTCAGATCTTCCCAAACAGAATTTCAGCATTTTCTATTTTCACCTTTTCAGGGTTTATTTGGCTATTGTTAGTCATTTCTTCTTTCTAACAACTTTATTACAAATTTTGAAGGTTTACTGTAAAAACAAAACAAAAACACCCAAACTTGCAAATATTGATAGTAGTTTTGCTATAGAGCCTTAAGTCTTTTTTAATTCATCAGTTAATTCAGAGAGAATTTTTATGTACCTTCTGGCATATAGTTTTCTTATCTAAGGGCACAATTATATTTCTATTATACAAATGTACATATTTCGTTTTCCATTTTATTAATATAGGTTTTGAGGAAGTTCTTGTTAAGTTTATGTCTAATTTCATGGTTTTGTTTGAATTTTTGTTTGCTATCTATATATAAAACATGAATAATTAATGCATTTACTTTCTTTTCTAAATGGTAATTGAGAATATAGAGATTGATTTTGGTATGATAACTTTTAAACTGCACCTACCGAATTATTTTCTCATTTATACTTTATATTATATTTTCCAATTGATTCTTCTCGCCCTCAAATACACAGCAATCTTGGAATAATTACACTACTTCTTTTCTAAAGATTTTATCTTTACTTGAGTTATCATCCCTGATTATATCAGATACTTTTATTATCCATACAATATTAAATATTAATAACGATGTGATATTTCTTTTACTTTTATGGAAAAGTGTTCAGTATTTTCCATTCAAAAAAATAATAGCTTCAGTAGACATATAAATGTTTCACATTAAATAACTATGCATCAATCTGTTTTATTTCATTGTTTTCTTTCTAATATCTGGTAGTCTTGTTGTAAGGTGTTGTAATATCTTGTGTGTTTGACCTTAATGTGTCTTAATTAATTTTATAAATATCATCCTGTACTGCTATCAGAGAAATAATAGTCTGAGTTCAATTTTCATTTGAATGCACTTTTGCTTCCAATGTTTCCAGAGCACTAGTCTAGTCTTCCTTAGTCATTGTCCAACTTTCAAGTGAATAGGCAATTAGATAGTTAGAGGTATTATATGGGGAGGAAGATTTCTCTGAAGAGTAGAGGGAATTGAGGGAGATTTAATTCCCTATCTCCCTATTATGGAATATTTAGAGCCCAAAACCTCTGCGTAAGCAATCTGGAAGAGAATCATAAAACAGATCATTCTCTTAGCACCAATTTTGTTGATGTTAAAAAAATAATGGAAAAAAATTAGAGGTATAAGAAAGTGATTACTTAGTAATTATTAAAAATATTTGTATACATTTTCTTTAGTAAATGCATAAACTATTATTTCAAAGTATAAATATCCATTTGTTCAGTATTAGGTAATTGTTTACATAATTACACAAACCAATGCCCACTAGATATAATTTCTTTTTAATGATACTGAGAAAAATAACAAATATATATCTGTGATACTGTAGACTGTTTACCTTCATTATAATGACTGTAAGATTTTTATAAATAATTATAATTAAGTGAGCAATCTTATCTTGAACCTGGAAGTGCAGATATTACAAAATTTCATTTAAAAAATTATCACTCTTAAGGAATTTCCCACTTAATAGAAACCTGAAACATCACTCTTTTATACTTTAAGAAGGAAATAGGATTTTCCTTTTTTAAAAATGGGTTAAAATAGCAACAAACTTGAAATCATTATTACCTCTGCTTTATGTTATATCTTTTGTAAGTAAAATTAATTTTAATAGCATGTGTGCATTACATTAAAATAAATGATTGATTAGAAAGATTTACTCATGTTAATATACAAAAGGATTGTTAGGTACTTCAGACTGAACTTATTTTCACAAGTAAAAATACTTAAAATACTAGTAATTTATTAAGATTAAATGCAGGTTATATCAGGATTTATGATCATCCAAAAAGTATAATTAATTAACCAAAACAAATGCATATGATTTTTATTTAACTGTGCTTTCTGTTGTGTTGTTTAATGTCTATTGGAGAACAAAAGCATTATAACTTCTCTTTAATATTATTACAGTTTCTTGCAAATGTACTTTTTAAAGCTAATCTATACTTTTACTCTCTCAGATTTTTCAGTGACTTTCCACTGACATAAAATCTTATTGGTAATATGTGGAATAGGAAATTGTATCCTGATCTTGACTTTGATCATTTTGATTCTTTTGGGTAAGTTTGGACATCTTAATAAAATAAAATATGAAAAATTATTTTCCTTTGTAATTTTCATATTTACTTACTGATTACTCATTATAGTACCAAAGATTTAATTTAAAACTACAGTATTTTATGTGATATATTTGTCAAATTAAATGAGAATCTTATTTTCAAATAACTTACAGTCTGATGGAGGTGGGATTGTATGTGTATTTAGATATATTACTAAAGCTAGAACACATATTTATAAATTCTTCTCCCTAGTT
>NW_006400283.1:34505-61996 GCF_000299155.1 Elephantulus edwardii
GCAAGGATTCTGGGGCTTTGTCTGACATACTTTGGACATGTTGCCAGGAGGGACGGGTCCTTGGAGAGGGACATCATGCTTGGGAGGGTGGAGGGACTGCGCAGGAGGGAAAGACCCTCTATGAGATGGATTGATTCGCTGAGTGGGGTAATAGGAGTGGATGTTTCAGAGGCAGTGCGGTTGGCGCAGGATAGAGCAAGGTTTAAGGCTGATGTGCATAGGGTCGCTATGAGTTGGAAACTACTCGACGTTACATAACAACAACAACAGTAATATATTAAAAACTTTATGTTAATTCTTGAGGGAAGTGATAATGAAGATAATGAGGATACCTGTATGTGTGCACACATGCAAGTGCACACCCATAAATGAAAATATTTGGAAAGTAAATATTTGTGAATAGCTAGGATTTGGTTATTTTTTTGGTTTACACTTTTTTCTTTAGGAATGTGTTTGCTTTACTTTTGTCCATTTCCAAGAGCAAAATAATCACAAATCCCCTATATTAAAAAAGATAATTATGAAGACTTGTATGTTGGAGTGGGCCATATAGGCAATAAATTATCACAATACGATGAGCTAAATACAAGCTCAGAAGTTTCAACAAAACTTTAATAAATTATGTAAAGAATAATTTAATAAATTATGTAAAAGAATGCTGCTCAAAGCAGAATCTTTACTTGCTTCTGTTATTTACCTCCAGTTCTTAGAAAATAGCTGGTAGAAAGTAAATTTTAAACAGAAATGTGATTATGAAATTAATTATTCCTAAACATTTAAGTTCTTTTCCAGTAAGTAGATGTGGAAATTTTTTAAAAAGTTCACAATTTCATATCTATTCTTTCAATTCTTTCTGACTCATATCATCAGAATCATCCCAAAGAATTTATTTCTGAGATACCACACTGAGTAGTTATTTACCTAATGTTAAGTAATCTTGTTTTTAAGTTTCTCAGGGTGTATTGCAAATATGCCAAAAAGAAAGTGTTTCAAACATCACTCATCAAGAGGAATTTGGAAACCTGACAGTGAGCAATGAATCAAGAAGAAATAGAGGTATTAATGGGCAGAGATCACTATGTTTACAAGAATAACAGGTCAAACATGCCTCTTTCCGCCTTTGATTTACATCAGGTTTAATCCTATAGACTTTTCCAAACTCTACTGTACAGAAAAGAAAAAAATTAAAAACATCAACTTAACCAATAACGATTATATTTGTATCTACTTTGTACCCAATTCATGACAGATATACTTTTAACTTCATTTTGTATTAGGGATTAGAGATGTAGACAAGAACATAATAAATAGCCTTTGCCCAAATAAAGTTTAAAATAAAATTCCTATGTTTATGGAAAATTAATCAGAATTATAAGGAAGTATATAAATAACTATTTTAGTTGTCTCTTATTATTTCCTGAAACATAAAATGGGAAAAAATGTCATTTACCAATGGCTTTAAAGTTAAAGCTCAGAATTTCCTATCATACAGAATTGAAAAAAAACCAAGACCTAAAAACATTTCACTCATTACATAGCTTAATTTTAAAATACTTAACACTATTCTTTCAACCCTGTCTAAAGAGCTGCAAATGGGATGTAAGGGCCTAAGCATCTCTCTGAAAGGGGCAGAGAGAGTGAAAATACCCCAGCCCCTCACCGCCTCAGAGCAGAAAACAGATAAAAAGGCTGTAGCTCATCTCCATAGTGTTTCTACAGCCAAACCAGTCATAAGAGGTTCATTCATTCGTTGTTGACTCTTAGTTGTGGTACTGAGAATGGGGTTTATTAGGGGAGTAAGTTGGAGAGTGGAGGAGGCAAAGAATATCATCCAATGCAAATCCAGGTTTTAGCTCAACAGTCCCAAGGCAAAAATTCTCAATTAGTCTAGGCTCTGGTTTCAGTTCAGCAATCAAATCCAAATCATCCAGCAAGGTTAACCTCAGAGGAGTTATAAGTCGTCTTCTCCTTCAAGCATTTGGCAAGATCAGCAAAATCTTTAACTGGAAGCACAAATGCAAGAAGTTTCCGGTCACATTTTGGCATAGTTTCTTCCTCAGGGTCTTGCCACCAGGGTCTTGTCACCAGCTTTTCACTCTCAACAGGGTCTTGCTCCAAGCTCTCTTTAGCATTTATTTAGTTTCATGATATGAAATGAATATCCACAAAGACTTGTTTTATAATTACTTATTGTATTATCATTTTCCAGTTCACTGATTTGTATTACTGCCTTTACCACATACAGAAATGTGATATACTGTATTGCTTACTTATCGATACTTTCTTATTTTGGATCACAGGCTTATTACATGCATAAATCACAAGGTAGATAGATATATATTGTAGCTTTATTAAATAACAGGACTTTTCTTCCCTCCATTGTCTAATTCCTTATAGGTTTATGCTCATCAGAATGGCTAAAATATAAAAAAAATGCTACTGGTTCTCTAATGAATTGAAAAGTTGGAATGACAGTTATGCATACTGCTTAAGCAGAAAATCTCACCTACTAATAATACAAGGCCAACTTGAAATGGTATGTGGTTTAGTATTCTGATAAGGCTTTTTGTAGTTAAAAAAATTTTCCCCAAATTTCTCCTAATCCTTGTTTAAATGATCACTTATCTTGATTTTAAAGTTACGACCCCTTTAAATTTTATACTATATATTAGACTTGATTCTGAATATTATATTCATCTTGCAAGTTTGCATGTGTGTATGTGTCTATATACATTTAAATTTATAATTATTTTGTTTCTGAATACGATAATACGATATGAACAGATTAATATAAGAATTCCAGAGAAGAATGCTAGTTTTCATTAAAATTCTACCATCTTGATGTATTTAAATTATTAAAATATACTAAAATATATTTATATGTATTTGAATTATTAAAATATACTTATATGTATTTGAGCTATTAAAATATATTACTAGTTTAATTATTCACTCCTTTTAAGGCTTTTATACAAAAGAATATGAAACAGTCAAATTATGTGTGGATTGGACTTAATTTTACCTCTCTGACGAAGACATGGACCTGGGTTGATGGTTCTCCATTAGATACAAAACCGTGAGTCCTAAAGGCAATCAGATCAGATTATCTACACTTTATAGTATTTCACTTCTTAAAACATCTTTACCTTCACCACATTCAAACCTAAAATAATTTTAAACATAATTAAAAGTAATTAAATGTTAATTGGTTCAATGAAAGAATCTTTGAATGATACAAAGAGTGAATTAATTAATTTGAGCACTTAACTGAAAAGTTGGAGGTTCAAAGTTATCAGGTGGCACTTTGAAAGAAATGCCTGGTGATCTATTTCAGAAAAAGTAACCGTTGGAAACCCAAAGGAGCAGAGTTCTGTTCTGATACACATGCAACTGCCATGTGTTGCTTGGCAGCAACTGAAGAAACTTCAATAAATGGCGCATCTTGTTTTGATTTTTAAGGAAGAAAGTATTTGAAAGAATAGTAATATTTTCATTATTGAAATTTTATTCACACTTAAAATGGGAACTTGGACTTGATAAATGTAGTATTTTATTTTTTAAATTACCAATGTTTACTTTATCTGTCATTATTTATTGAAAAAGTTGTTGTGGTTGTATGTCAGGGAGTCAGAACAGACTCATAGCTTACCCTCCAGAGGCAGTAAATCCCATGGGAGGAGACTGCACAACTTTCTCCAGAGATGTCAATGGATTCAAATTGCCAGGGAGTCTCAGTTTTTGGATTAGCAGTGCAAACTCCCTACAGATTATACCGCTAGAGTACTCACTTAGATACTCCAGGATAATATCCCTACCTCAAGATCCTTAGGTTACTTGTAGTTGTTATACATCTCATAGCTGGAATCCACTCAACTGACCCTTCAGCAGGTTTTCAGAGACAGTAAATGACACAGGAGGAGGTTGTCTATCTTTCTTTGCTCAGAGAAGCTAGCTGGTGGATTCAAAGAGTGAGTTCTGGATTTTGCACTTAAGCCACCAGAGCACCTTGTTCTATGTGCTACTTAAATTAATGACATGTTCTGAAAAAGATGGGCACTCTCCTCCAGTGTGATTTAAGGTTTCAGAAAACCAGGCAAGAGTCAGCTATGAATATCTTCAGACTCCATGACAATGAGCTGCTTAATTTCATTGCAAGGGCTCTTCCTTATAAGATCAGGGCAGAAGAGGAAGCCCAAAGAAATACTCTTCTGCAAAGGGAGAATTAGAAATCAAAATGTATACAAGAAAAGCCATTTCCTCTAGAAGCTGGAAAATGAAAGGGAAAGCATCCTTGCTTACTATCTTTAGAAGAAACGTGGTTCTCTGTATCTTGATTACAGCCTTATAAGACTCATTTTTATTGGGGGGGAGGTTGGAGAGAAAACGGGAAAAGAGTGGATAGATAATGAACACTGCATTAGAACAGATGAGAGGAAGAACTGTGTGAAAGGAATATATGATTCTACATTATATGTATGAGAACAATCTGGAACAAGAGGTGCATTGTGGGGTAGGTTGGAGGAGGGAAAGGAGAGTGGAAAATGTGCAACAGTGAATAAATAAATGAGACTCATTTTGATTCTCATTTAACTCTCAGATGATAAATCTATGGGGGTTTTAGGCACTAGGTTGTAGTTTATTACAGCAGTAACAGGAAATGAATACATTAGGATGGGCAATCTACTCCCCTGCCATTAACTGTCTCTGAAAACAACCAGAGGGTCACCAGTGGGTTGGTTCTGACTCTCTGGTACACAACAACAACAACAACAACAACAACAACAACAACATTATTTTATCATGTTTGGGAGGGTGGAGGGACAGTGCAGGAGAGGAAGGCCCTCTAATAGGTGGATTGATTCAGTGATTGGGATAATTGGGATGGGAGTGTCAGAGACAGTGCGATTGATTGGCACAGGACAGAGCGGAATTTAGGGCTGTTGTACATAGAGTCGCTATGAGTCGCAGGCGACTCGACGGCACCTAACAACAACAACAACAACAACCCATTATGTTTATTTTGATACTTAGGATTGCTTACTGTCTACTGTGATAAGAAATCGAAGTTGACTCAAGATCTCATTGCTGTTGTTAGGTGTTATTGCATTGCCTGCACGACCCTATGTACAACAAACAGCTTTGAAGCCTGCCCTGTCCTGAGCTAATCTCATCGACTCCTACACAGCCACTCCCATTACCCTAGTTATTGTGTTGATCCATCTCATCTAGGTGCTTCCTCTTCTTAGCTGTTCTTACACCTTTCCAAGCATGATGTCCCTCTCCAAGGACCAGTATCTCTTGACCATGTGCCCAAAGTATGTGAAACAGAGTTTCAAAATCCTAGCTCAAACGAGAAACTTGGTTTCACCCTCTCCAAGATAGACATGTTTGTTCTCTTTGTGGTTCATGGTATGTTGTTGGAATCCAAGTTGACTCAAGATCTTATTGTTGTTGTTACTATGTTTTGTTGACTTGTGACTCATAACTCACCTGTGTATAACAGTTGCTTGTGACTCATAGCTCACATATGTATAACAGCCCTGAACCCTGCTCTATCTTAATCCAACTTCATTGTCTCTGACACACCTACGCCCATTAACTGGGTCAATCCATCTCATCTGGAGTCTTCCTTTCTTTTTTCTTTTCTTTTATTTTTATTATTTTGGATCAAATTGGATCTGACTGGTACAGGAGGAGATTGTCCCTCCTTCTCCAGCAGAGCATCTAGTGGATTTGAACCACGTACCTCTGGAAATGCAGTGCAGCTTCTTGCCGCTAGGCCACCTGAGGTCCCTTAGGGTCTTCCTTTCTTGCATTCTCCCTCCACTCTCCCAAGCATAAAGTCCTTCTCCAAGGACTGATCACTTCTTCCAGCATGCCCACAGTATTTCAGAAAGATCTTCAAAATCCTTGCCTGTAAGGAGCACCCTGGCTTTACCCTCTCCAGGACAAATCTATTTGTTCTCTTAGCAGTCCAAAATATATTCAATAATCTTCTCCAGCATCACAATTCAAAGATATCAATTCTTCTTCTATCATCCTTCATCATTGTCCAGCTGTCTGATGCATAACATGTAATTATGAAGACAATGGTCTGGATCGGGTGCACCTTAGTCTCCACACTGACGTCATTGCTTTTCAATACTCTGACAAGGTCTCTGGCAGCAGATTTTCCCAATGCAATTTATCTTTCTGCTTACTGGATGCTGGTAACGAGAGTGTTGATTGTGGAACAAAGCAAGCAGAAACTGTTAATAGTCTCAATCTAGATAATATGAAGGCCATACAGTTAGCAAGGTAGAATTGTGTGACTGAACATTACAAGTTGAAGTTACAATTTTTTTTTCCTCATCTCAACACTAGTTTTAACATTATAATCTAGGCTACTTCTAACAATACACTCAATACAAAATGAACATATAATTTAAGTGGTAAAATATTCTTTAGTATGAAAATTCAGCACTTACTTGCCTTTTAGCAATTTTGAAATTTTTAATACCATGTGTTCTTCTTTCATGTTCCTTTCTTGACATTTTACAGAATTTAAAGTAACTCACAGAATAAATTACCAACACTTCAGCATTTCATAAATTACTTTATTATTTTATTTAACTTATTTTATAGTTTAAATATTAAAATTATATCTTTAGAGTTTACATTGGTCAGTTTGTGTGTGCAATTCTTAAAGTCAGTTCACTTAATATTCTTTTTTCAATATAATGGACAGTGTTATTCTAAATAACACAAATGGGCATCATTAACTTCAATGATCAATACATCTTTCCTCTCTTCTACAGATTTTTCATAAAAGGACCAGCTAAAGAAAACAGCTGTGCTGCCACCAAAGAAAAGAACATTTACTCAGAGTCCTGTAATAGCATTTTCAAATGGATTTGCCAATATTAGGATTTTTTAAAAGTATTGTGGAGTAATCAACAAAATGTTTTGATTATTAAATTCTAAATATTTATCTTTCAAGAGTAAGACTTTAAAATGTAAATTATATACCAATTTCTCTTCTGCTATTGTCTTTATCTTGATCTTAGCGTAAGAAGAGCCCTTAATAATAGCAATATTCTAATTAGTTACTTCTCATATATTTGATCGAATGTGAGTCCATGTTTTTACCTATAATTTTTTATGTTAATTTACAACAGATATGATGAAATAATATATTTTTTTAGTCTCTTGTGTGTTTTTTAAAATCCTTAGATCTTGTAAAAACTTCTTATTATTTTAAAGGTTGTATAATATCATGGACTTAAATAGTTTTCATCCTTTATTAATGAACATTTGTATTCAGATTATGCTAACATAAATTGTGTATAGAAGACATCCTCAATACATTTTCGAAATAGTAGAACCATCAATTTAAATTGAGCATATTTTTCTTGCAAATCCATTTTCTTTCTGTATAGCATGTCGCTGCTGCCACACCATCATCACCGAGATAAGCACATCCTCTTTTACTCCCTTCCACAGGAAACCTGTAACAAAAGATTTAACATTGTATACTAGGATGTAATGTGATATCTAACTTTGTCAAAAAACATCCTTTTACAAAATTCTATCTGGCAGGGAGCAAAATGTGCAACAATGAATGAATGGAGATCCAAGTTCTCTATAAACGTCATTAAAATCTCAAATTTAAAAATTCTCTCTGTCCCTAGCTATATATAATATAGATATGTTGCTTCTTTTGGGATATCCTAAGGGTCTTTTTTTTTTTCTTTCTCCCAGTTTTTGTGTTTGTTACAGTGACATTAAGTTAATTGCAATTGATCAGTGAAGTGATGAGTTCATAAAAACGAACATTTCTTATCCCCAGGAAACTTAACAGTAAAGTACTTTTCAGCACTGAAAAAAAGAATATTTTCCAAATACTGTATACCATAGATATGTCCAGAAGACATTATACTAAATGAAACGTCAGTCACAAAAGAACAAACATAAAACCACTGATATGAAAAGCTAAGGAAAGGTCATCCAGAATAATTCTTGGATAACTAGTTATCATGGATGAAAAAGTATAGAGATGGGAGTAAAACTTAGTAAATAGATAATAGACATTTTAAGCTAGGTGAAGGGGAAAGCAATATCCAAGAAGAGGACAACCAGCATAATGTCATTACAGAAAAGAAAGACAAAGAGAGATAAAGAATTAGTAATGAAAATCACAATAGAATTACAGGGAGGAGACGAGGAAAGTATGATTGCTTTGTGGGTAATGAAATTACTAGAATAGAACAATAAGTGTAAGAATAGTTGAATGAGGAACTAACTTATTTGAAACCATCACTCAAATCACAGCGACACTGTTGTTGTTGTTATGTGCTGTGGAGTCATTTGCGACTCATAGCGACCCTATGTACAACAGCCCTAAACCGTGCTCTATCCTGTGCCAATCGCATTGCCTCTGACACACCCATCCCGATTACCCCAGTCACTGAATCAATCCACATCATAGAGGGTCTTCCCTTCCTGCGCTGTCCCTCTACTCTAACCAGCATGATGTCCCTCTCTAAAGACCTGTCTCTCCTTACAACATGTCCAAAGTATGTCAGACAAAGCCCCAGAATCCTTGCCTCCAAGGAGCAGCCTAGTTTAACCCTCTCTAGGATGAATCTGTTTGTTTTCTTAGCAGTCCATGGTACTAACAATTAAAAAAGAAATCTACATCTACAGGCAGTCATTTGGAAGCAGGATTGACATCCACTTCCTAAACAATATGCCTTTGGAAACTCAATGAACATTAGAGAAACAACAAAAAATTACTGAACAGGGTTCAGAACTTTTGTTCAGAGGGTCGCTATGAGTTGTACTCGACTTGATGGCACTTAACAACAGCAAAGAGGCAGTCAAAATAAATAATTAGATAAACAAATAAATAAATCAATAGATAAATAAATAATAAATAAATAAATAGTTTACACTTTAAAAAAATAAAATAACACAGAATTAGTACTTCTCTTACCCTGAATACTTTTATTAACACAATTAAAAGATCTTATAAAATACGAGTGAGCAAATTGTTTCATGTGCTACAGTGTAAATATCATATTTTGTTATAATGTTGTTGTTGTTGTGTTATTGAGTTGCCTGTGACTCAGAGCGAACCTATATACAATAGCCCTAAACCCTGCTCTATTCTGTGCCAATCTTATTGTCTCTGACACATCTACCCTCATTACCCCAGTCACTGAATCAATCCATCTCATCCAGCGTCTTCCTCTCCTGCACTGTCCCTTCACCCTCCCAAGCACAATGTCCCTCTCCAAGGACTGGTCCCGACTTGCAACATGTCCGAGTTACATCAGATGAAGTTTCAGAATCCTTGTCTCCAAAGAGCATCCTGACTTCACTCTCTCCAGGACAAACTTGTTTATTTTCCTAGCCATCCATATTATATTCAATACTCTTCTCCAGCACCACAGCTCAAAGGCATCAATTCTCCTTCCAACATCCCTAGTTATTGTCCACGTTTCTGATGCATAGCAAGTAATTTCAAAGACCATAGCCTGTATCAGGCACACCTTAGTCTCCAGACTGACATCGTTGCTCTTCAGTACTTTGGAGAGATCTCTGACAGCAGACCTTCCCAATGAAATTTGCCTTTTAATTTCCTGGATACTGGTACCAATCTGTTGATTGTAGAGCCAAGCAAACTGAAGCTGTTAACAATCTCAGTCTCTTCACCATCTATCATGATGCTGCCTATTTGCCCAATGGTGAGAATCTTTCTTTTCTTGATACTGAACTTCAATCCATATTGAAGGCTGCAGTCCTTGACTGTCTGCAGCAAAGCTTCAGGCCCTCTTCACTTGCAGCAAGCAAAGTTGTTTCATCTACGTAACACAGATTATTGATGAGTCTACCTCCAATCCTGATGCCACATTTCTCCTCATCAAGCGCAGCTTCCCAGATAATCTGTTCCACATATAGATTGAAAAGATATGGAAATAGGACACATCTTCTGTGCACACCCTTCCCAATTTTGAACCATGCAGTGTTTCCTTGCTATGCTCTAACAGCTGTTTCTTGTCCAAGTATAGGCACAATCAAGTGTTCTGGGATTCCCATTCTTCTCAGAGTTAGCCACAGTTCGTGGTGATCCACACAGTCAAATGCCTTTGCATAGTCAATGAAACACAGATAGATATTCCTCTGGTACTCTCTGATTTCAGCCAAGATTCATCTGACATTAATAATAATAATAAAAGATACACAAGAGAAAAAAAGTGAAGATGGCAAAGCTTCATCTCTCATACTTTGAGCATGTTGCTAGAAGCAGCTATCATCCCTTGGAAAGGAAAAACAAACCTGCTTAAAAAGATGGAGGATCAACTAAAAAGAGGAAGACTCCAATAAGATGGATTGACACAGTGACAATAGCAATAGGCTCAAATGTTTCAAAGATGATGAGGATGGCACAGGATAAGACAGTGCCCAGTTCTGTTGTTCATAGAGTAGCTATGAATTGTGCTTAAAGATGGCACCTAACAACAACAATGAAATTACAACACAAACTCTTGAGGAAAATTCTTTTGTGACTCTCTTCTCCTTTCCCTTCTATGATTCTACTGGAATAAATTAAGACTGTATAAATTATTGTTTTAGAAATTGGGAAGGGAGAAAAAGGGATTAATGAAGGATTTGAATTGCCAATGAGGCACCGCCTTTAGATTAGCAGCGTAACTCTCTACAGACTAGGCCATACATACCACGACTTTCTATATGTGAATGATGCCATTTGAATAGGTAAAATATTAAAGATGAAGCTAGAAAAATAGATATAGATTTGGGGAAGAAAGAAATAAAGCAAAATTTTAATATTATTGTGCACTGAGTATATGAACTGCATATATTTATTTTCAAAATCTTCAGAAGATTTTCCTCCTTCATCATATGATGATTTTAACCTCTGGTGGTACCGTGGCTACAACAGTTGGCTTCTAACTTAAAGGTTTCCTTTACAAACCTTTCAACTGTTTTATGACAGAAAGAGGTGGCAGTTTGGTACTATGAAGATTATGTTGTTGTTGTTGTTGTTATTTGCCGGCGAGTCGCTTGTGACTCATAGCGACCCTATGTACCACAGCCCTAAACTCTGCTCTGTCCTGTGCCAATTGCACTGTCTCTAACACTCCCATCCCAATTATGCCAGTCACTGAATCAATCCACCTCATAGAGGGCCTTCGTCTCCTGCGCTGTCCCTCCACCTTCCCAAGCATGATGTCCTTCTCTAAGGACTGGTCTCTCCTCACAACATGTCCAAAGTATGTTAGGTGGAGCCTCAGAAATCTTGCCTCCAAGGAGCCACCCGGTTTAACCCTTTCCATGACAAATCTGTTTGTTTTCCTAGCAGTCCATGGTATTCTCAATACTCTTCTCTAGCACCACAGCTCAAAGGCATCAATTCTCCTTCTATCCTCCTTGGTCATTGTCCAACTCTCTGATGCATGACAAGTGATTGCAAAGACCATGGCCTGTATCAGACACACCTTAGTCTCCAGAGAGACACCAGGAAGATTATACCCTTGGAAATTCTCTGAGGTGATTTTCTGGGATTTTGTTTTTGAGGGGTTTAAGTTAATCCTTGATTAATATCAATAAATAGCACAGTATTTGTTTACTCCATCTTTCCAACATGTACTCTAATACTGAACAGTTGAAATAATCATCTAATTCATAAGCTCTAGAAAATTTTAGCATTATCTGGATTTTCACAGAAAGAAGATACTCACCAGTTGTTAAATATAGTTCCATTTACCCATTTTCCAGTTTGATCTTTTTTCATTGTCAGTCCAATCCAGTAATCAGAATTGCATTTGTAGTGCCTCAAAAAGCCCTTGAACAAAATAAATTTCACAATTTTACCTGTCAGTGTTTCATACAACCCAGTGAGTGCCTGCAGTTCACAGGTTCTAAGAAGCTGTTGTTCATATGTGTCTTCAAGTTAGATCTGACACATAGCTGACCTTTTTAGTGGTTTTTCAGAACTTGTAAATTGCATAGGAAGAGAGAGCCCATCTTTCTACAGCAGAACAGCTGGTGGATTTGAATTACCTGCCTTTGAATTGTTTGGTAATCAAATTGGTTGGTGATCTTTATTCACTAGCCCACAAATGTTCCACAATTGATTCTACTGGGAAATAAGTGACTGTATGTTTGTTTAAACTTTTAATCAAATAAAAACAAACAGTGGCTTTGACATAAAAACTTTCTAGTAGTGCACTGTTGCATTACAGGCAGGAAGTGCACTAATATAGATTTTACTAGAAACTCAGTGTAAGACCAAGAGGATGTCTTCCAAGAAAATAAAATGAAGAGTCCTCTGAGACAATTATCTTTTCATGAAATACTGCCTTTTAAAGAGTTTCCAAGTTGCAAAAATTTCTTGCTTTTGTACTCCTTGAAATGTAAGGACAGTGATCAAATCCATCAATTCATTCAACCCTCACGCACTCCAAACCAAATATTCCTAAAATTTTCCACTATCTTCTATGGTATTTTCTGAGCAACTCCAATATATTACATACATAATTAGATATATTTTAAAAGTCTGAAAAACTGTAATGACATTTGAATATTTCCATTCTTCTAGCAGAAGATTTCCTAAATTAAATTAATTGATATAGCGCTGTATATTAGTTACCATCTCTTCTTTCATGTCAATTGAAGTTAGAGTAGAATTGAGAGTAGAACAGTAGTTGTTACTTGAATTCCATTCTTTCTCTTCTTTAGAGAAATAATAGCATCTGTTTTGATAAGTAACCCAGTAATCTGGACAAGAATACTGGGAGCTCTTTCGATCTTGAGATTTACATTCTGAAAATGAGATAAATATATATTTTAAAGACTAGAAAAGTTAATAATCAGCACAGCAATTTTCCAACTCAAAATCTTAGTATAAGTATGGTGAGTTAAAATGACAAAATTCAGAAAATCATGATTTAAAACAATTACAGGATTAATAAAATGAATAAAAGAATTGACGTATTTTTTTTTAAATCCTACAAATGATCAGAGAGGCCATTAGGAAGATGGAAGAATTTTTTAAAAAAAAACAGTAGAGATAAATATTAAAACTAAAGGGTATAAAAAGAGTTTTCTTCGAAAACTACCACTTAAAATATATGACAAAAGAAGAGTAGTAAATGTTGCACTATTAATAGAAAAGTTGGTGATTCAGAAACCAGTAGCTCAAATGGAGTACATGTTCAGTGTTCTCCCTTAAAAATTTTCCTCCTCCAAAACCCAATGAAAAGTTTCTGATGGTTTGTTTTAAGAGTAAAGAAATTAAGTCTTTAATTAAAAAGTTCACCATGGAGAAATCTACAGTCCAACATGCTTTATTTGTGAGTGATTAATGGGAAAAAAATAACAAAAAGATTATACAAACTTTTTCCAAAATATAGAAAAAGAGGGACTAATTCTCAACTCAATTTTAAAGGCCATCATAATCATGATACTGATCCTTGACAATAGAATTACAAGAAAGGGAGATTATTGCTTAAGTCTCATGTACATTTATTTGTACATAATCTTAAAATATTCTTTGTTTTATTAACCTTATTTAACTTCATTTTACTAAAGTACCAAATACACACACACACACACACACACACACACACACACACTAATTCAACATATTAACAACATAAAATATACCAATTGTGAGAGTATGCCAATAGGTCAAAATAAATTTTGTTAATGAATTTTCAGGATAAAATCCCTAAACAATCTTGAAATTAATGTAAATTCCCTCACATTGACTAAAATTGTTCATACATAATATGACATGATGGAGAAATTTTGAAAAACTTTCTCACCGAAGTTGGGAAAGAGACTAGGAAGAGTCATCTATCACCCCATTTTGATTAACCTTATACTCGTAGTCTTAGCCAAGGAAATAAGACAAAAGCAACGAAAACATTTTAAAAAGCAGAAAGATTAAAAATAATTTTCTGTAGATAATTTGATCGTTTCCATAAAGCATTCAGAAGAGCATAGAGACAGGACAGGGTAAAGAGGAAGAGCCAGATGAGATGGATTGGTACAATAACTACGGTTTGAAATTAGGTGTATCAGAGACAGTGAGGTTGGCTCAGAATAATTCAAGGATCAGAACTATTATACATAAGGTTGCTATGAATCATAGTTGATTCAAAAACACAAAACAATGATAACAGTTGTAATAAATATTACAAGCTTGTTAGATACAAGGAATGAATATATACTAACAGTTTTTCTTCATGCCAATAACATCAAGAAAATGCAATTAATAAAATTATACCACTCATCATTGTACTATAAAGGATCAAATATTTATACATAAGGATTTAAGAACATGTGTATGACACTTGTATAAAAACTATTAAAATAGGATGAGAAAAATCATAGACAAAAATAAATATTACAAATGGATAACTCAATCTTGTTAAGAAAATAATTCTCTCAGAATAAATTATAGATTTATTATCATTTCAGTCAAAATTAGCCTAAAATTTAGATGGTAATATAAAGGATCTAGGATCAATCAAAACTTGAAAACACAAAATTTTACCTCATAATACCAGGTATTGAGATTTATTACATATCTACTTTATTAAGACAATCTGATATTAACACGGATAAGTAAAATAGAACTATTAGTGACTACAGAAGAAAATATATTTATTAGCATAGCTTATTTATTACTAAAATCCAACTGCATTCATGTAGAGTAAGTATGCTCTTTCTAATAAATTGCTTTGGATAAAATCTTCTAGCAATAATAAAAAATAGACTTTAGCTCTGAATATGAAAGATAGAAAAGATAATACAAATTATCCCAGGACATCTTTATATCTTTGCAGTATAGTAAACAAATTTTTTTGAGACTTAAATGGCCTTTCCTTAATTGAAATTTATAGAGGGCTTGGATTTCCACTCATTTCATTGTTGCACATTTTCTTCCCTGCTCTCCCCTCCAGTTAGTTTTTCTCTTTGAAAAAAACAAAAAAACAAACAAAAACCAGCAACATTTTTTTCATGGTTAAATTTCTCACCCCCGCCCCAGTCCACTCTACTACTAAGCAGCTCTTACTCTAGACTGTTATCATACAAATAATACCCAATCATATATTTCTTTTAAGCAGTTCTTTCCCTCAGTTCTTTCCATGCAGCATATTGTTACTAATTGCTCCGTGCCCCTTAAAATTCTTAGATCACAGGATAAAACAAATGACCAACTTAATGGTGAACCAGCTGCTGTTACAGCCATATTCCCCCCTGGCTACTGATCCCAGTCTGATTCAGTATAGCCTCTGAGCCCCAGATCTTTGCCCCTGATCATCAGGAAGTACCTTGAAGGAAGATATGTCACCCTTTTTTATCACTAAAGAGGCTGGGATGTTAGGTCCGGACAGGTATGCTGAGGGGGAGAATGAAGAATTCAAATGCCAAAAACAACATGAGCAGATACATGTAGGGTGCATGCACACTCAGATGTTCATGTGAGTGGAAAGGGAGAAGCACACACTAATACACGCAGGGAGGAGTATGGGGGAACCTAAATAATGAAGGAGGTATGTGGCTGGAGTAGACAGCTGCATGAGAGTTTCTCTTATTTAAACCTTCATATGTAAGAATTACCTAAGTCTTGGGTGCTGAGTGAAACAAAGAGTTGTGGAACCTGTCATTTGAGAGGTATAGGAAACTCACTCAGTGAGAGGTGCATGTTTGACCTGAGACAGGTGGAGAGGTGATGCCAACGGGGGTTACCTATGACCTTAACCACTGTTGGGATAGTTAAGATTACTGTATAGATACATCCTAGCATGATTAGAGAGGTTTGGGCACACACTGCTTGATAAGAATGGCATCTCCTGGAGTGACTTCAGTGGTTTGGTCTAGACTTTCAGACAAGGGTTTGGGTATGCAATAGTCTGCATATTCCCAGAGTAATTGTCTGAGGAGGGAGAGATATGGAAGGTACAATGCTAAAAGAGGGGGTTCAGTGGGTAAGTTATAGTTCATCAGAAATGGTCGTACATTAGTTTGAAAGGAAGGACGATGAGCAAGGTGTTGCTCAGATATGGATTAAGGCAATAGGAAGTAAGTCAACCCAAGATCTGTGTAAGTTGATAGTCAGTTTAGTAAGATAGGAATTAAAGAGAGTCTGTTCATGTACTCTATTTTTCCAGAAGACTGAGGACAATATGGTCTGTGCAGCTTTCAGCAGATACCTAAACTAGAGGATACCTGCTGGGTGACTCTGGAAATGAAGCTAGGAACATTGTCTGATTGTATAGAAGTAGGGAAGCCAAACCTGGGGATGATATGCTAGAGTAGAGCCTCAGTGACCTCATTTGCTATTTCTTGCCAGGTGGATAATGCTTCAAGCCATCCAGAAAAGGTATCTACTATAGTTATATATCTATATAGTTATATTTCATGTGTGTCATCATGTGTGTGAAGTCAATCTGCCAATCCTGTCCAGGCATGTGGCCTCAGAGTTGATGTGTTGGGGGTATGGGCTGAATGTTTCCCTGAGTATTTACTAGTTTACAAGTAAGACATCTGTCTTGCACTGATTCAATAGTCCAGGTCAAAGAAGGGGAATGAAACAAAGGTCGGACGAATTTTCAAAAAACTTTGGCTCCTATATGTAAGATTGATTCACCTGTGTTGCAATATCTGCTTCTTGTTCTTGAGACAAAGCTGCTTTGCCATTTACCATGATCCATCCACTGGGAATCAGGCAGACTCCATTCTGGAGGAAAGACTGCTTTTCTTCCATAGGGTATCTTAGATGGATATCTGGAATGGTGAAAACCAGTAAGGGTGCCACTTGTGGTGGTGGTGGTTGCAAGTCTATAGATTTTGCTATATAGTCTGCTTTGTTGTTTTCCTTGGTGATGAGGGGAGAATGTGGCTGATGCCCTTTGCAGTGAATTATAGTGACATGCCTGGCAGTTAAAGAGCTTTTTTAACAAGAATAATCAGCTTACTATTAACTATAGGTGAACCTTGAACGTGTCAGATAGCAGCATGGCAATGAGTGATTAAAAAGTTATATTTAGAATCAGTGTCAATGTTGACAGTCAGGCCTCTAGCTAGATGTATGGCTCTCGTTGGGACAATAAGCTTGGCTTCTTGTGAGTCTATGCCCTTGGGAAGTTTTGCTACTTCCCACACCTTGCTTATGGAGACTATAGCATAGGCTGCCTGACTGTAACCTTCAGAGGTCATACAAGAGCTGCCATCTACAAAGAGAGTATGGCCTGGATTTGGAATGGGTTGGTCAGATAGAGAGGGAAGTAAAGAGCCCATATCTTCAAGAACTTCAGGAAAACTATGGACAAAAAAGATTAAGGTGTTTACTGGTAATAGAGTGGCTGGATTGAGGGATGGTGATTGGGGCAGGCCAATATTGGGGTTTTCAAGGAGTTTTTAATATCTGCCCAGGAGGAAGTAAAGATAGCAAACGATGTGAGAGTAGATCTCAAAGTCTATGGCTTGGGAAGATCTGCAGGGGTCTTCTCAAGATAAGTTTAAGTGCTTCTTTAGTGAGAAGAGCTGTAGCTCCTAAGGCTCATAAGCAAGGTTGCCGCCCCTGTGTCATGATATTGGGCTGCTTAGATAGGTATGCAATAGGGGAAAGGTGGATCCAAGGAGCTGAGCTAAAACTCTGACAGCAATACCTTGTTTTTCATCAGGGGAAGGATTTAGAGGAATCCAGTAAATAAGGGGTGGGGACTGTAAAAGGAGGTATTGGAGTGTGAGAAATGCCCCTCTAACTATTTAGAGTGAATCTAGGGGACTTTGTGGGGTAGTTTTGCTGCATCATAAAGGGACTTTGCAAGTAAAGAAAAATTGGGAATCAAGTGTCTAAGAAAACCAATAAAGCCAATAAAGGAGAGGATTTGATCAGTGGTTTGAGGTGGCTTGAGGCTTTCAATGGCTCTATGCCAATTGACTTCTGGTGGTGGGAGTTAACTGGAGGCCAAGATATGCAATTGTGGGAGAGACAGTTGGGCCTCAGAGGGGGATACCCTGTATCTGTTGGAGGCCAGTAAATTGAGAAGTTAAGCAGTGTGAGTTTGTGAAAGCTGGTATGATGGACTACATAATAAGAGGCAATTGTCATATTGCAGGAGAACACTAGAGGGTAAGGGGTAGTCTAGAAGATCTTTGGCCAATGCTTGTCTAAAGAGATGAGGTAAAATGTGGAAACCATGTGGGAGCATGGTCCAGGCTAGCTGTAATGTAGTGTTTGTGTCAGAGACTTCCCAAGTAAATGCAAAATTATTATAGCAGTTGGAATATAACAGAATATTGAGGAAGACATCATTAAGGTCCAGAACAGCGAAATGGGTAGTGGATGAAGGCATATTTGATAATAAGATATAGGAATTTGGAACAACTGGGTTGATAAGAACAACTGCTGCATTAACTAGCTGTAAATCTTGGACTAGATGGAAGGATTTATCAGTTTTTTTTTTAACTGGCAGGATTGGGGTGTTACATGGAGAGTTTATGAGGATAAGGAGCTTACTAGAAAGCAAGTGGGTAATTATAGATTTTATGCCTCTGCAGTGTTGTGCAGAGATAAGGAGTTGGAGGTCTAACGGGAAAAGAGGAGGTGTCCTTCAGAGTGATGAGAACAGGTTGGTGGTAAGAGGCTCCAGATGGGGTGGAAGTATCTCATACAACAGGGTTGACCACATCAGATGGTGAAGGTAATATAGGGCAGGGCTCAGAAGGTAGGAACAATAAGAAGCATAGAACTAGAAGCTGGTCAGGTGAACTAGGTTCTCTTGACTCCTAGTGAAACACAGGCCCAAGTTTAGACAGGAGGTCCCTACCTAACAATGGAGTTGGCCATGTAGGGATAATTAGAAAAAAATGGGTGAGTACTCATTTTTTTTGTGAGTGATGAGGAGAGGTTGAGTGGTAAGAGGCTTGGAAGGGAGGCTGTCAATCCCCATTACTTAAACCTGGGAAGAAAAAATCTGAGAAGGAAGGGAATGCTGAAAACGTAGGCCCCATGTCAACCAGGAAGGAAACTGGTTTACCCACTACCTGAAGGATTAACCTTGGCTCAGCAAGGATGATGTGGGTCGTCAACTCTGGGCAACTTCAGTCTTCAGTAGTTAGGCCCGGAAGTTCAGTCGGGATAGGGACTGGGTCTGGTAGAGGGGCTATCCTACCATGGTTAGATGCTGAAGAGCAGTCAAGCTTCCAATGACCCATTGTCCCATAGATGGAGCAAGGCTGTGTTGGAAAGCAAGCGTTATGGCAACAGCTAGCCCAATGGCCCTCTTTGCCATATTTGAAGCATGAACCAGGAGGTAACTGGCTTTTTGAAAGAGCAGGTGTTTTCTGATCTTTCATTGCTGCTGGCCATAAGGCAGCAAGCAAAACCTGGGTTTGCAAATTTGCTTTCTGTAGGACACAAGTCTCCCTATCAGCTTCTGCCTATTCCTTTCAGGCATTGCAAACCTTAAAAGCTATATTTACCAGGTCTTGTATGGGTGTTTGGGGGCCATCCTCAGACTTTTTAAGTTTATTCTTGATATCAAAAGTTGAATGAGTGATAAAATGAGTAGCTAGGACTGTGGCTCCTGCTGGAGAGGTAGGATCTAAGCAAGTATACTGTGTCAGGTATTCGGTGAGACAATTAAGGAAAATGGCTGGGTGCTCATCTCTAGTTTGGGTAATTTCCCTGAGTTTGTCAAAATTGACAGCCTTAGGGGAAATGACTTGTAGGCCAGTCAATAGGCACTGAATCATATGATCACCATGGGCTTGACTGTCTCTTCCTGCTGCTGTATTAATTTGATATGTCAAATTTGGCTCTTTCCAGGAGACAGCTTGGGGGCCAAATTGCATGGTGCTAGCTGTTAAATGCACTTGTTCTGCATGCTGCTAGGTGGAAGTGAGAATACACTCTTTTTATCTGGTGTCAGAGTAGAGGATAGATAGTACAACAAAAAGGTCACACCAGATGAGACCATAGGTCTGAGTCAGGTATCTAAACTCTTTAATATTTTTTAAGGACTTTATTTGAACGTACGGCTCATTCGTGGGGGCTCTCAGCACGCCGTCCTCTGTCTCACCGGGCGACTGCAGGTCCCAGGCGTCCTGATTGGACAGGGACCTCGTCCTCGGCTCCTGGAGACCTGGCCCACGAGGCCACTAACTCTCCATCCCACGCTGCTGCTGCTCCGGCTCCAGGTTGCTCTGCAGGACGTGCTGCTGGTTGGCCATGACGCAGCGGATGCCATTGACGAAGCTGCTCTGGTCGTGGGGGATGAGGCCGATGAAGATATTCTTCTCCGAGGAGTAGAGGAGCATGAGCACGGGCACCTCACTCGCGCACTTTGCCTTGGAGGAGAAGTGCACGCAGCCGGCAAAGCCGTTGTCCATGACCCGGCACAGGCTCTTGAGCATCTCCACGTCCTTGGTGAAGTGGAACTGCACCAGCCGTGAGCTCCGGAACAGTGGCACCAGCGTGGTCAGCAACTGCTGCAGTATGAGCTGCATGAAAAGCCTCCTGGGCCACTGCTCGGTCCTCAGGATCTCGCCCTGGTTCATGTAGATGTGGGATGGCAGCCACCTCTTGGAGCGGATGTTGGGCTCAGGCCTGAGCTCCTGCCACTCCAGGACCCCGCTCCATGCCAGGAATTTATTGCTGACCATCTGCAGGGGCCCTGCATTGACACCTCGGGGGCCCACTGCTTGCAGGTGGTGATGACCTGCCGGATGTCATTGATGAAGCCGCTCTGGTCATAGGGGATGAGGCCCATGAAGATCTTCTTGGACGAATAGAGGAGCATGAGGATGCGCACCTCACAGGGGGAGATGTGGGAGAACAGCATGCAGCCGGCAAAGCCGTTATGAGGTTATGGGGTCTTTTGAAAATGATCCTAAATGGTTTGTTTGGGTTGGGTTTTTTTGTTTTTTGTTTTTTGTTGTTGTTGTTTTTTTCAATTTGGGAAAGGTCTGTTAGAGAGAAAAGTGTATGGATGAGAATTGGGCTCTCAGCCCCTGCCACTTCCCAAAGAGGATAGAGGAGGGACTCAGTCCGATGGGACTGGGTGTAGATAAGGACTAGAGGAAGGGTGACAGAGTCTGGATTGGTCAGAGTAGAAGGAGGCAGAACAAGTAGAGAACAAAGGGATTATGCCTGGCAACAGGTGATGTAAGAGGTGGGGTAGAAATGGCCAACTCTGGATTAGTTAGAGTAGAAACGGGTGGAGCAATTAGAGAACAAAGGGATTCAGCTTGGCAGGAATCCATGGCAGGTTCCATAGAGGACACTGGGTAGGGGAGAGGAGAGGATTGTGACAGAAATTTCACAGGATCTGTAAAGATAGAATCTTGCAGAGAGGAGGGAAATGAACCTTGTGAATGAGCAACGGGAGGAGAGGATTTGGTATCTGAAAATTTAACTGGCAAGGGGGTTTGTGCTAAAAGGACCTACATAGGCTGGCAGGCCTTGCCGAGGGAGGGATGGGAGCACAAGCAGAAGATGAAAGCTTGGATATATGGCATCTCTGACCACCACTGAGATTTCTTGCAAAAATTGTCAAGGTCTCAAAGGATGTTGAAATCAAAAGTCCAATTCTCAGACCATTGAGAGTCATTAACTAGTTGATATTTCGACCATGCATGATTACAGAAAAAGATCAGTCTCTTGGGGTGGAGATCTTTAGGCAGACTTAAGTTTGAAAGATTTGAGAGAAGGCAGACCAAGACATTTGGCTACTCATAGTGCTCAGATTTGTGAGTGAGGCGATCAAAATTTCAGGGTGTCCCCTGGAAACCAACAGTCTCAGATATAGAGAGAGGCTGAAGACAGGCAGACAACCCCGGACATGATCATAGCCTGGAAAGAAATGTCTGACGCTTCGTGGGTAAACTCTTTATGCAGATCTACGAATTTTGGATATGCACAAATAAGAGTTCAGGGAGGACAGATATGGATTCCCATGGGAGTTCAAAATGTCTGGACTTGAAGATTGAGATACCTGGAATGGAGGCTAGAATGCCTGGAAGTTTTTATAAACAACAGGATCTGGCTTTAGGAGCCTCATGGTGGGGGTGGGGCGTGAGCAAGGCCACTCACTCTTCTTATTGGCATTTGAATTCTTCATTCTTCTCCTCAGCCCCCTCTGTTCGAACCTAACAGTTCCCTTGACAGTTCGGAAGTAGTATTAGACTGTACTTTGGTATCTTAGAATTAGATTTTCTACTTTCAGAAAGGCTATATTCCTTTTGTTTTACCTGCCCTAAATGTGACCTTCCTCCTATGGCATCATCCTGTGGTTGGGCCTCCAGCAGTGTTCCTTTGTAAACATCCCCCCCTCCATTATTATTAGACCAGGTTGGCATTGGCTTCTCTCTCTTAAAGGGATATAGCCTTTCTAGGCACTACCATTCATATTAATGTGTGAATCTCCAGGCCAGTGACATTACCTTCTTTGCTATGATGATGTTTTAAAATAAAATTCTAAAACTTCATTTAGATAACATAAATTTTAGTTAGGTCCCAAAGTCTCTGGTGTGAACTTGGTGGCGCAGCAGTAACTTCCACTTACCGCCCCCCCCCCCATTCCTCTGGCTGCAGCAGCAGTGGCTCCTTGGTCCCTTCAATTATCAGCTGAGTGGCAGCATCACACCCTGAATGTACCTCCAGCAATGCCACCTCCCTCCCGCTGCCTCCCTCCCTGCCAGTGCTGACACTCCAAGGGACTACTTTGCCCTATGTGTTGCCACTCCCTCTCCCACTGCCCGGTGTGTGACTTCCCCCCCCCACCTCCCAGTTGCCTCTGAGCTCCTCTCAATGCCTTTGAGGGACCAGGGAGTATAGTAAATCTCTTAATAGCTTTGGAAAGCTGCAACCATTGGGGGACAGGAATGGCAATACTTACTATCTACACATTTCAAAGACTTTGTCATTGTTAGTTGCTGACAAGTCAGACACAGTGACTGCAGCAATGGCTCAAACATGTCAGCAATGATGAAGACAGCACCTAACAACAAGTTTGTCACACTGGTGATCTTTCAAAAGCAGATCTTTAAAAAGTATATACCAAGCAAGGCAAATGAATTTGAACTGCTAAACTTTTCACAGAGGATTTGTATGCTTAACCATGCCAATCAAGGACTCTTTAGAACTCTGAAAACTTGCCAATAATTCTTATGAATCCAGTTAAAAAGAAGAATTCACTCACAGAATTTTACTTTGCTGCTGTGCATAGGTTAGTTATGAGGAAGGGCCAACCAAATCCATAACACCTAAGAACAACTCAGTTTAAAAAAAAATAGCATGAACAATTTGAATATGCCTGTCACAAAATAGCACCACTCCATAACCAACCAAAGTGAAAATATTAATTACATTTAGCAGAATGGCAAAAATTTCAAGGATGTGGAACAACTGATAAACTTACATTTCTGGGACGAAATGAAATACAAAATGAAAAATAATATGGGGAAACTACTATGAACATTTATACACATTTATCATTCTACTCAGAAGTATAATCCAAATTATATACATGTCTTATTTGCTGATAGGCATCCGGGCAGATATTAAAAGTAGCTCTGTTTGTTAAAGCACTTTAGTTAAAGTATGAAACAATCCAAAAATCTATCAAAAGTAGAATATATAGCAAATCGTTCTATATATACAGCATGGAATGTACTTTGTTGTTGTTATGTGCCATCTAGTCACTTGCAACTCATAGCTACCCTATGCACAGTGGTTCTGAAGTCTGCCCTGTCCTGAGCCAGTCTCACTGATTCCAACATACTAACTCTTATTGCCCCAGTTACTGTATCGATCCATTTCATCTGGGGTCTTCTTCTCCTACACTGTCCCTCCAACTTTCCAAGCATGATGCCCTTCTCCAAGGACTGGTCCCTCCTGACCATGCGCCCAAAATATGTGGGATGGAGCTTCAAAATCTTAGACTCCAAAGACAGAGTTGGTTTCCCTCTCTCCAAAACAAATCTATTTGTTTTCTTGGTGGTCCATGGTATGTTCAAGACTCTTCTCCAGCACCACAACTTAAAGGAATCTATTCTTCTTCTGTCATCCTTAGTCATTGAGTCATTGTCCAGCTCTCTGATGAATAGCAAGTAATTGTGAAGTCCATGGCCTGGATTAGGCAGACCTTAGTCTCTAGACTGAGTTGTTTTTCATTACTCTGGAAAGATCCCTGACAACAGATTTTCCCAGTGCAATTCCTCTTTTGATTACCTGTCTGCTGGTGCCAAGAATGTTATGGAGCCGAGAAAGCTGCAATTGTTAACAACCTCAGTCTTTTCTCCATCTAGCATGGTGCTACCAATTGGCATAATGGTGAGAATCTTTGTCTTTTTGATGTTGAGCTTCAATCCATATTGAAGACTACATTCCTTGACCTTCTGCAGCAAGTGCTTCAGATCTTCCTCAGTTTCAGCAAGCAAGATTGTGTCATCTGCATGAAGTAGGTTTCTGAGGAGTCTTCCTCCAATCCTGTTTCTACATTCTCTTCATAAAACACTGTGTTGGTGGTTTAGTGGTAAGAAGCTGCACTGCAATTCTGAAGGTTGGTGGTTCGGATCCACCAGTTGCTCTGCAGGAGAGGATGGGCAATCTCTCTTGCAATTAAGTGTCTCTGAAAACCTGCTGATGGCTCACCTATGGGTTAGTTCCATTTCTGACTCTAGTACAGAATGTACGTAGTATGAAATTTATAATAAAAAGCCCAAATTCATTACTATAGTTAATTATGAATTATAATGACTCTTAAGCAGATTTCTGACTATAAATATTTACAGGAGGAAATTATTAATCTTTTTTTCTCTCAAAGCAGTTGGTGGATTTGGGCTGATATTTCCTTTTTTTTTGTTAGCTGCGTAATACATAACATACCACAACTCTTTTGGAGTCTATAGTAGAGGTCAAAAAATTATTGCCTGGAGCTCAATTTAGCCCACTTCTTTGTTTTCCTATAGCCTACAGGTAATATATATATATATATTACAATCAGAACTCTCCTTATAAGCAAGGATGATAAAGCTTTGTCTCACATATTTTGGGCATGCTGGTAGAACAGGCTATTCTTCACAAACGGACATCATACTTGGAAAGGTTGAGTTTCAGTGAAAAGGGAGAAGACCCTTAATGAAATGGATTGACATAACAACATGGGCTCAAATGTGTCAGAGATTATGATGATAAGACAGAGTTCAGATCTGCTGCTCATAGGGTTGCCATGAATCGTATTCTGTTCAATGGCACCTAACAACACAAGCTATTACTTGATTTTAATATTGTACATTAAAAAGATCAAGAGAGATGATATTTTATGACTTGTAAACATTATATAAAATCAAAACATCGGTTTTCTGCTTTATGGTAATAACACAATCATGCGCATTAATCTTCTTTCTGTGACTACTACAAAATACAGAGTTGAATAATTCTACCAAAGGCATATGGTCAGCAAAGAAACTATAGTTATTATTTGGTCCTTATATTAAAATAAGGAGCCCTGGTGGTGCAACTTGAGAAACAGTATGTTTGAGCTTACTAGCATTTCTGTGGGAGGAAGATGTGATAGTCTGTCTCTAAAGAATTATAGCCTTGTAAAAACAGAAGAATAATTAGTAAAATGTGTGTGGGAATCCAAGGCTGGAAGGGGTGGGAACGGAGGGATGAGGGTGGACGTGGGAAAATTACATGGTCAAACAATTTCATGAGTGAAAGGAGGAAAGTAAATGAAATGGGAAAGAACCTGCTGGGATCTGGAAAAAACAGAATAATGGTGGGTATAGATCAATGGTGATTGATTTTATAGAACATAATGAGTGAGAATGATTGTATAAAACACAATGTAAATGAAGGATAGTATAAAACCATATGTACCAGCTTTGTATGCAAATCATTGTAAAGTTTTTTAAGGTTAAATAGAAAAAATTATAGTGTTGGAAACAGCCTCTAAGTCAGTTTTACTCTGTCTATAGGGTGCTGTGAATCACAATCGACTAAGTGGCAGTTTTCTAATCTCCTTGCAGTAGTAGATAAGCAAAGTTTTAATGAGGAAGAACCACAGAAGTATAGTGTTGCACAAAGGAATCATGACCATAAATACATACTACATGATTTTATTTATTATATATACTTTTTAATGAATATGCCTAAGCTGTAGCAAATCAGAGGAGGTGTTAAATGGGATATGAAGTTATATAGAACAAAAACCTTAGTCTTAATTATTTTTGCATCTTCTGATGCCTTGCCTTATACATTCATTAAGGTACCATAAACATGTCAAGTATAATGGGAAGAGAATTGAAATAGGAGAAAAGAATCTTAAATAAGACAGAACTTTAAAAAAAATCATATAAAAGAACGACTTCAAGAAGAAAATCAAGGAGAAAAAGGGATATAATTTACTCACGTGTCACTGTTGAAAGAATAAAAATCAATATTGATATTATATATAATGTAAATAAAAACCACAATGAAGAGATCTTCTTCAAAATGTACATAAAACCTGAAAAGGAAAAATAAAAAAATAAAAAGAAATCCTAAAGTGGTATCCATTAACATTGTATAGTCAAAGAATCTGAGTAATATATCCTGATTTCTCACGAGGAAATGACATATAGAATATTCTTTTTTTCCTTGCATGTACATGATCATACTTTTTCTTTTAGCTGACATTTATCAATGCAGTATTAGCTAATTTATGCTACCCAGATAGAGCTCTTAGGAGCCCTGGTAGCATAATGGTTTACATGTTGGCTGCTAACTGAAAGATTAACAGAATATATCAGAGGTTCTGTGGAAGGAATATAAGCATTCTCTGCCTGTAAACATTTTCATCCTCATATATTCACAGGATTGCTGAGTTGACAGCAGTGGGTTTGCTTTTGAATCACTCATTTACCATACCAGTATAAAGAATTGATGCATTTATGGCTCTGTGGGTTAAAATTAAGAACTGGTGACAAAAATAAAATAAGAAATTAAATTACTGGCTTTTTACACTCAAATATCTATCCATTACAAATATACTCTGAAAAAACAACAAAGAGCTACTTTGTACATGGACCTCACTTGACAGACTGTATAGATCATTTACTACATCTGTGGAAGGAATTACTGGAAAAGCCCAAAATCAGCAACAAAACCAGACAAGAGGCTCCCTGGAAATAGACAGACCATCAATCACTCAGGTACAACTTCAGATTGAGGCTGAAGAAAATGAAAACACATCCACAAGTACCAAAATATAATCTTGAATTTAACTCATATGAATAGAAATATCACCTTAAGACAAGAGTCCAGAATGAAGGTTGCATAGTGGAGTGTACTCGGGGCGAGGGTGGGGGTGGGGTGGAGGATTGTATACCAATGAAGGAATTTTTCTTTTACTTTTCAAAGAGAAGAGCGAACTGGGGGGGGAGGGGTAGGCAGGGAGAAAAATGCAACAATGAATTAATGG
>NW_006400283.1:62841-70049 GCF_000299155.1 Elephantulus edwardii
TTTAGGGCTGTTGTACATAGGGTCGCTATGAGTCGCAGGCGACTCGACGGCACATAACAACAACAACAACAATACTATACAAAAGAACTTGATGGTATGAATCGTAACAAATTATAGTTAACATTGAGAAGAATAAGAATCCCACATTCTTAATTTGCACATGCAAAACCTATGCCTAGACCAAGAGGCTGTTGTACAAGTAGAGCAAGAAAATACTGCATGGTTTAAAATTAAGAAAGTTATGTGTCCATTAATAAGGAAGAAAGAATAAAAAAACAATGATCTAACTCAACACCTTCATTAAATAGAAAAAGAACAACAATCTAATCCTACAGCCTGTAGAAGAAAAGAAATTATAAGGATAAGAGCTGAAACCAATGAGAGAGAAAATTAAACAATTGAAAACTTCAATAAAACCAGGAGCTGGTTTTATGAAAGGGCCAATAAAATTGACAAACCAATGGCAAACTCAACAAAGTAAACAAGAAGACATAGGTAACTCGATTAAGAAATGATAGAAATGACATCACAACAGAATCAGACGAAATTAAATCAATTATACAGGAATACTATGAAAAGCTATACTCTGATAAATTTGAAAACCTAGAGAAAATGGAAAAATTCCTTGAAACTCATGCCCTACCCAGATTGACAAGGACAGATATAGAGTACTTAAACAAACTTATCACAAAAAAAAGAAATTGAACAGATCATAAAAAGAATTCCAATAAGAAAAATCCTGGACCAGATGGCTTCACAGCTGAATTATACCAAATATTCAGAGAAGATCTATCACCAGTTCTACTTACTAAAAAAAAAAAAAGAAGAAAGAAAAAGAAGGAACATTCCCAGAGTCATTCTATGACTCAAGTATAACCATAATACCAAAACCAGGAAAAGATATTATCAAGAAAGAAAACTATAGGCCAATATCTGTCATGAATATGGATCCAAACGTTCTTTAAAAAAATCTTAGACAATAGAATCCAAAATGCACATAAAAATAATTTATTCACACTTACCTGGCAGAGTAAATACCATGGTTAAGAAATAATTCTTCATGATCAAGAGGGATTCATAATAAGTATGCAAGTATGATTCAACATAAGAAAAACAACCAATGTAATTCACCATATTAACAAAGCAAATAACAAGAAGCATATGATCTTAGCAATTGATGCAGAAAAGGCATTTGACAAAATCCAACACTCCTTCCTGCTAAAGACACTCCGAAAAATTGGAATAGAAGGAAATTTCCTCAACACAGTGAAAAGTGTATATGCAAAACCAGGAGCCAGTATCATTCTCAATAGAGAAAGAATAAAAGCCTTTTTTCCTGTGAACAGGGACCAAACAAGGATTCCCACTGTCTTCCCTTCTATTCAATATTGTATTGGAAGTGCTTGCTAAGGCAATACAACAAGAAAACAAAATAAAAGGCATCCAGATCAGCAAATGGATGGTGAACCTATCACTATAAGCAGATGATATGATAATCTACACTGAAAACTCCAAGGACTCAACAACAACAACAACAAAAACCAACCAACCAACCAAAAAAACAAACAAAAATAAAACCAAAACAGTTGCTAAAGCTAGTAAACCAATTTAGCAGAGTGGCAGGATATAAGATCAATTTCCAGAAATCAGTGGGATTCCTCTACTTGTAACAAAGAGATCTCAGAGAATGAAAGCAAGAAATAATATCATTTACAATAGCCAACTGCAAATTTAGGTACTTGGGAGTGAACCTAATTAGAGAGACAAAAGACCTACACAAAGAAAACTTCAGAATATTTCTGCAAGGCACAAAAAAACCCTAAAGAAATGGAAAAATATGTCATATTCATGGATAGGAAGACTCAATATTGTGAAAAACACAATCTTCCCCAAAGAAATCTACATGTTCATTACAATCTCAATACAGATAGCAAATTCACTTTTCAAAGAGACTATAAGGGAAATTGTCAGGTTTATTTAGAGGAGAAAGAGACCTCAAATAAACAAAGCACTTCTGAGAAACAAAAATGAAGCGAGAGGCATAGCACTTCCTGACATCAAAACCCACTGCACAGCAGTAGTAAAAAGAACAACATGGTACTAGTACAATGACAGGCATATAGACCAATGGAACAGAATTGAGAATAAAAAAAAATGAACCCAGCTATCCATGGTCAACAAAGAAATTCAACAAAGAAATAAAACCTATCATATTCAACATGGATCAGAGACCCGGAAGTAAAACCCAAATGGTAAAGTTCATCAGAGACATATTCATATCAAGCGTAGACAGCCTAGTACATGTTATAAAGAGACTGCCAAATGCAGACAGAAATGCACAATCAGGAGAGTATAAAACTTATGAATAGGACCTCCTAAATGTTAAATCCCTGTGTGTACCAAAAATATTTTCTAACAGAATGAAAAAAAACCCTACTGACTTGGAAAAAACACTTTGCAATACCATTTCAGATGAGAGCCACATAAAAATTTACAGAATTTTACAGGCCCTCCACAAGAAAAAGACTGATAGCACAATTACAAAATGGGCAAAAGACATGGAAAGATTTTTTTCACAGAGGAAGATATTCATATGGTCAACAGACACATGAAGAAATGCTCAAAATCACTAGCAATAAGAGATGAAAATTAAAACCACAATGAGATGCCACTTCACTTCAGTAGTAGTGGCAAAGTTTAATAGGACAGCAAACATGTTGGATAGGATGTGGTGAAATAGGAACTCTTGTAGATTGCTGGTGGGTTTGTAAAATGGTACAACACTCTGGAAGACAGTTTGGCACTTCCTCAAAAAGCTGAATATAGAAATTCCACGTGACCCAGCTATTCTACTGCTTGGAATATTCCTTGATAAAATGGGAATTGAGGAACAAACAGAGACTTATGCACCGGTGTGCATAGTAATATTATTCACCATTTCAAGAACATATAAACAGCCTAAATGTCCAAACACAATTGAATGGATTGAGAAATTATGGTACATTCACATGATGGAATATTATACAACACATAGGAACAATGATTTTGTAAATCACTGACTAGCTTCAGAGGGACTGGAGAAGTTTATGCTAAGTGAAGTAACTCAGTCCCATAAGGACAATTAGTGTATAAGACCATTATTGTAGAATGTGTATGAGGACCCAAGAGGAGGAGGGTGGAATCAGAAAGGGGAGGACAGGGGAGGAACAGGGGGGTTAATCATAGGCTTGCACAGTTTGATTGGTGGAGGCAGGATGCGGAAAGCAAATGGGAAAGATTGGAGGGAAAACAATGTATGCAAACTTTTTAAATAAACCAATATAAAATAAAAAATATTTAAATATATCAGTGATAGGGAAAAATCTATTTCTTAAAAATGAAAAATAAAAGTGTATGTCACGTTTCTATTCTTTCTCCATACCTATTTAATCTGTATGTTGAGTAAATCATTCATTCTCTATGTTGAAGAATATATCATTAGGAATGGAATAAGAGTCATCAATAACCTGTGTTACAGGGATAACACAAGCTTGTTTGCTGAAATTGGGGAGAACTTGAAGGATTGCTGCAGAAGGTCAAAGACCACAGTCTTAAATATGGGTTATATCTCTAGTTAAGAAAACAAAAATTCTCACCACTGGGGCAATAAACATATCAAGATAGATGGAAAAAAATATTTAAATCATCAATGACTTCATCTTACTGGGATCCATAATCAATACCCTTGGTAACAGTGGTCATGAGGTAAGGAAATATACTGTATTGAGTATATCTGAATTAGGGACCTTTCTAAATTCCTGACGCTTAATTATATAAATTAGAAGATGAAGGCATACTTCATTCAAGCCATTATCTTTTCTGTCACTTACTATGTACCTGAGAGCTTATTCATATGAGGCAATGAATAAGGAAGACAGAAGATTAATTAATGCCTTTGACCTGTGTGATGTTAGAGATAAATGCTGAATATCATATGGACTGCCAAACAAACAAACAAATATATCTTGAAGAAAGTGCAGCCAGAGTACACTTTGAAGGCAAGGATGATAAAGCTTGCTCTCACATACTTTGTGCAGGTTAAGAGAGGCTATTCTGTGGAGAGTTACATCATGTTTGGAAAGGTGAAGTGTTGGCAAAAGAGAGGAATAGTCTTAGTAAGATGGATTTAGACAGTGAGAGCAGCCAGCCATATGCTTAAGTGTGAAGAGATGATGAAGATGACACAAGATAGAAGGAGTTCACAACAACAGCCTGGTCATATAATGGAGCTTTGTTGGCTTGCTCCATAGTGAGTTGTGCTGCTATCACAAAGGCTGATTCTCTCTAGCTATTCAAACTTACTAGTTACTCTGTGGTAGAAAGAGGAGCAATCTCCTCCCTTGTGTTTTGGAGCCTTAGAATCCCAGTGGATTCTACTAAGGCTCTACTCATAGCTGAGTAGGAATACAAATTCAGTGATAATGAAAGTGATAATTTCATGTTAGACCTGGAAATTCCACATACTTATTTTATACTTCATTGTTCTTCCTCTGTGATGAAATATCAACACATGAAAATGATCTCAGAGGAAGAATGGGCAATCTCCTTCCATGGGATTAACTACCTCTGAAAATTTGCTGGGGGGGGGTGGTCAGCTATGGGTTGGTTCCAACTCTATGGTACACAACAACAGCAACAATGATGTCAGAAGAGTCACTCGCTGTGTAAGGTTTTAATATACATCCAAGTTAAGACAGACTAGGAAGTAGCATTGGTCATCTACTTCCTAAATAGAAGGCCTCTGAAACCCTATGAACAATATAGAAACACAGATAGCTATCATATTAAAGCAGATACCAAACTGGCAATAAATAAAAATCTCGAGAAATAAGTGTTCACATCCTTAAACAGTTTGAACGTGGAAGTTATGAAATGAACTATAAATTGTGAAAAACCCAAGAATGCATGAACATTAAGATTCTAGGCATGAGATGGAGACCATGATTCATAGTGACTCTATGAACAAAAGACCTGAACTCTGTTCTATAACTATCATCATTTCTCTAAGTTTATAGAGTTTCCAGAGGTATGTTGCTTAGGAAGTGGATGCCACTTCTGCTTCCAAGCCTGTGTTAATCTGGGAGCTAGGAATTAAAAACAAGAAGAATGCTGTTGCAGTCATAGTAAAAAAGACAATTTCAAGTTCTATAACAAAGTACAATGTTTTGATAATATATTGTTCATACACATCCTAGGAAGGCCTGTTCATATGTTTGTTATTCTAATATGTGCTCCTATAGCTAAAACCAAACTGGAGGAAATAGAAGATTTTTTTCACTAAATATTTTAGACTGAAATTAACCACACATGAAATCAAGATGTGTTAATGATCACTGGAATGCAAAAGTTGGAGACAATGAAAAAGTAATAGTAGTCATAAACTATGAACTTGATTGCAGAAATAAGTCCAGAAATCAAGTGATCAAATTTTATGTGCTAAATAATTTATTGCTTACAAATGTTGTTGTTATTGTTAGGTATGAATTAAAGACCTGAGCATTGTTCATAGAGTTTCCACATTTATTTTTCTTTTTAATTTCCTTTCTTCTTTTGTTTAGTCAGTCAACAACATTTATTGAGCACCTACTATATGCAGAGCACTATACTGGGAATATAAGAAAAGTAGAAGACATAGTCCCTGCTCCCAAGGAGCTTACAATTTAGTCAAAAGACAGAATACATGCACATGAAATAATTGAAAAAATATTTTTCAGAGGAACATAAGAACAAATGCAAACTGGTACAATACAAACCAAGTACATAAGTGCTAGAGCAAAGAAAGAAAACCAAAGAGTTAAGAGAAAGTCCAGCCAAGTTAGATAATCTAGGAACAATTTTTGAAAAGTCTGATCCAGATTTTCATACTGAGAAACAAGTATACTGGTAGAGAAAGGAAACAATAGTCATACTAGCCAAGGAAAGGTTTCTTAAAAATCACAAACAGTGACTTTACACATGGACCTTACCATATGGGCTTTTTAAAAATCAGATTGACTACTTTTGGTAGTAGAAATCATTGGAAAAGCTCCATAGCAGCAATGGATCAGACCATTAATTATGCAAGTGCAAGTTCAGATTGAGACTGAAGAAAATGAAAATAAGTCCGTGAGAATGAAAAGAAGATCTTTAGTCTATTCAATGTGAATTTAAAAATCATCTTAGGAATGAATGTAAAGCATTGAATATCAATGATCAAAGACCAGATGAGTTGTGTGATGATATCAAGAATAACAATTTTCATAGTCTCTTCTGACATCCATGTTGGTTTTTGCCTTTCTCCTTTTTCTGAAAATTCTGCCGGAACATAGAGAAGCTAAAACAAAAGGAAGAGATGCTGAAGTTAAAGAGCTGGACAGATTATTTCAAAAGGCTGCTTGGGAAGACAAAATAAGCTAGTAATTATAATGGAATGTGTAGAGACCTAGAATTGGTGGGGGGGGGGAAGGAAAAAAAAAACCCTTGCTTAGCATTTCTCAAGCTGAAAAACAAATTCAAGCCTTGAGGTGCAATGCTATGAACAAAATCTTGAATGACTCAGGAAGCATCAAAAGAAGATGGAGGAAATATACAGAATCATTGTACCGAATATCATGGGCCTATTCTGATATATTTCAGCAACTACCAGCTGATCAAGAATCAGCAGTGATGAAGGTAGAAGGCCTTCTAGAAGCAACACTGAATGCTGTGGCAAAAAAAGTGCTCCTCAGAAATTAATGGGTTATCAGTTGATACATTTCAACTAAAAGGTGCAGCCCTGATGATAACAGTCTATGCTAGAAAAGTTGGAGGACAGCTGCCTGCCTGCCTAACTGCAAGAGATCTATATTTGTTCCCATTTCCAAGAAAGGTGATCCAAAAGAACGTGTAAATTACTAAGCAATATCACTAATATAACAAGAAAGAAAAATACTGCTGAATATAATTTTAAAATGGATAGAATAGTACACAGAACTGCCAGAAGTTCAAGCTGGATTTAGAAGAGGACATATCACCAAGGATATCATTGCTAATGTCAGATAAAGCCTAGCTGAATGAAAAAAAAATATCAGAGGAATGTCTATTTATGCAAAGATATCTGACCATGTGGATCATAACAAATTATGGCGAACATTGAGAAGAATGGGAATCCTAGAACATTAATTGTGCTTGTGTGAAACTTAAAAATAAAC
>NW_006400283.1:78830-83710 GCF_000299155.1 Elephantulus edwardii
GAGTTGTAAAACAACCCAGTGGTAGATGGAATTTGCTCCAGGACTTAAGAACCATAAATGACATAGCTGAGCCTCTACATCTTGAGGTTCCTAACCTTTACACTATAATAGACAAAGTGCTAGTCAATAGGCCTTTTTATTGTAAGAACCACCTTACCTCTGTAACTTGATTTTTACCACTATTAGAACCTCTACTCAGAATATTATTGCTTTTTCATTTTTGACTCATGTACTTTTAACTTGTTAGTTACATTTGTGTCTTCTAGGCTGCACACTTCCATGATACATCTTCAAGGATATGAACATGTACGGCTAAGCACAATTGATAACAGTGCATCTAAATTCCAAAATCAATCTCCGTAATACTCTACATGTTTCCTACTGCCAAAGGGGCCTTTTAGGGTAGTGAGAGAAGATCTTCGCCCTGAAACCTACAGCATCCCTTTTCAGCCAGAAATAGCTAAGAGAATACGCCATCCCCTTTTCCTTATGAATCAGGGTGAAGTCTCTTTCAGGGAGGAGTGATAGGGAATGACAAGGGACACACTGACAAAGGAGATTAATCAGAACTGGCTTTGACAAGCACTGTGGCAATTGGAAAATTAAAACAGACATTCAAGGGGGGGCGGAAAGAAGGACGAACTGGTGAGGAGCATAGAGAAAACAGTGCAATAATGAATGAATGAAAACCCAAAATCTCTGTAAATGTTCATTAAAACTAATAGAATAAAATAAAAAAAATTTTAAAAAAATACTTTTTGAAGAAAAATCTAAAGCTATTTTTTTTATACCAGCGTCCCCTTCACTTTTTAAAAAAATCCCAGTGTATTCAATAGATGATTCTGCGTATTGATTTTAACAAAGAGGAAGTGCTTCTGAATTAACAAACTCATGAGAAAAGGTTACACAAACTTGGCAATTTCAGAAATGAGAAGTTGTGTAACAGGCCTTAGTACATTTATGACCCTTTCCATAGTAAGTGTGGCAAACTTTAAAGCATATTATTTTTGGTTCCTGTATACAGAAAATGCCGTTCAGTGAAGATGCCCAAACTTTGAAAGTGGAAGGAAAATTGTGACTTTTACTGTACATGTGGCATAGAAATAACAAGTGTAGACCTAAAGAAGCCATTCAATCTTGAATAACAAAATTTTCAATTAAAATTAATAATTGAAAACTTGACATTTTGGCATATCATATAAATCTAGAAAATATGACTTAAACTTGAAAGGAATCAGCTAAACTCAATGGCAAATAACAAAGACAAAATGTTTGGATAACTTGGTAAACTGGAATTTGGAGTAGCATTTCTTAATTCAAGGAATTAATGAGTTGAGGATTTTGTTGGTTTTTTTTTTTACTTCTGAATATTACAGGTATGTATTTATACTTTCACATATTTATTCTTTATACAATTGAAACAATTTCTGGAACTTAAAATCTCAAATCACTTTCAGTTTTTGACTCATTTCTCAACACTTCACACTGTAAATGATTCACTACTTGTCTATTAGGTTGTTGTTTTTTGGTGTTTTGTTTTTTTTTTTTTTTTACTGAGGTGGCTTATGTTTTGCTATGAGAGTGGAGTTCTGTCATCAACTCAGTGGCACATAAAAATAACAACAATTCCGTATCCTAAGAAGCTCACACAGCTCACTCAAAATGGATAGGTTTCAATTAAATACCTTTAGAAATATTATGAAGATGGCAAGGTGATTTACTTTTATTAAACAAACAAAAAAGCAACCCAGTGAAAATCAAATGAATAGTGAAAGGCATTAGAAATACAACAAAGGAAAAGCAAACTCTTTCAGGGAGAGTAACCAGAATTACATAGATGAAGTAAAGTTTAGAATCTTTATTTCCTGAGTTGGCCTGGCTCAAAATGAGAATAACTGCAAACTTCATTATGAGCTAGAAAAGTAAATGTATAAACTACGAATGAAGGACAAGTTGAAATTATAAAAATGAAATTAAATGCTTAATGGTAGACACCCTAGTTATTAGTGACCCGAAATGTACTGCAATTGATAATTTTTAACTAGTTAATCATATAAGCTACTGAACATACTTGGGTATGTTTCTAGGAGGGACCAGTCCTTGAAGAAGGACATCATGCTTGGAAGGGTGGAGAAACAGCACAAGAGAGGAAGACCTGTGGTGAAATGGAGTGACTCAGTGACCAGGGTAATGGAGGTAGGTGTGTCGGAGACAATGAAATCGGTTCAAGATAAAGCAGGGTTCAGAACTATTGTATAAGCCACTCAATTGCACATAACAGCAACATAGTCTGGGAATGATAAACTGAAGAGAAATGGCATACTTTGCATCATACTTTACATCATAATTTAGAGTAGTCTAAAGACTACTTACTGTGCATAAACCAATATTTTTTTATGTTATATTATGCAAACTGTAATCAGTGTCACAAAGCAAAATGCTTAAGAAAAAACAATTTCTTCTGTAAACTTTTACCCAAATCACAATACAAAATTTTAAAGTAAATGAAGAAACCCCAAACTGAACACAGACCCCTCAGTATTGTAGACAGTTTCCACATTGTTGTGTTCTTTGGTCAAGTTAGTTTTCACTTATAGTGACTTCATACTCTCTTAATACAATAGAATATAATAGAAAGAAACACGTTTTAATCATATGGCAACTACCAATATTTTAAGATACTAGAAATGTAGTTAGATACCATTGAATCAACAACGATTCATAGTGACCTTTTGAACAATTTTGCTCTGTCCTGAATCATCATGATCTCAATGCTTAAGCTCATTGTTGTAGTTAATCTGTAAATCTATCGTCTTGAGGATTTTCCTCTCTTTTACTGGCTCTCGACTCTTCCCAGAATGATTTTGCTTTATTCAAAGTCGGTCACCTGATGATAACATGCCTAATGTACACAAGAAATTTTCACCATCTTTGCCTTAAAGAAGCACCCTGATTATGCTTCCTCTAAAACAACTCTATTTGCTCTTTTGGTTTCCGTATTTGTCACCAGCACCAGAGTCCAAATGCTTTAATTAAGTGGTCTGAATTTTTTTACATTTTTTAAAATATCAAGACTCTTCTCATTGTAAGTTAAAGAAAAGAGAAATAAATCTGAACTTATAAGGCTGAAACTATAATTTACAAGTTAAGTTTTGTTGTCATAATTTTCTCTCATGAGAGTGGTAACTAAAAACTATTTTTTCTAATAGAAGCAATCACAAAACCTAATTTGTACTATCAGAAACATTGTCATTGAATACATAACATTCTCTTTTTCTCATTACCCTCAAGTTAGAATCAACTCCTAACTGACCCTTCAACAGGTTTTCAGAGGCTATGAATCACACATAAAAAAGATTGCCCATCTTCCTACTCCAGAGCAGCTGATGGGCTTAATTGTCTACTTTTGAGCTGGTAGAACAGTTGTTTACCCAGTAGGCAACCAGAGCTCCCTTGTTGTGAGTAATTGAAAACGGTCTTACCATTCTTTGCAACAGTTCTTTGGTTCCTATTATCAGAAGTTTGTACATTTTCACTCCGTTCCTGTGATCCAACACTCAGTGCCATATTATCTACATTCACTCTTCAAAGTTTTAATTTTACCCAACTTTAATATAAAAATATTGTTGTGTTAATAACACAGCTCCAAAATTGAGTTGTGCCACTTTAAAAAAGTAACACAACCTTTTAAACTGTGCTCTCACTGAAACTATAATGGTAGTGTCCACAAAACACACAAGGAGGCAGGAAGTCTAGTAAAATAGGAAGTAAAAGAAGTATGTTTTTACCCAGAAATTCTCATCCAAATTACCAAACAGAAAAATTGTTAACTTAATAGTTTTTAATTCTCCCAGGAGAGGTACATAACTAATATCATTTCAGAACCACAGAAAAGAAAACTACTGGTATGAAATAAAATTTCTTTTTTAAGACTTTAGGGTTTATGTATTTTGTGTCGACAAAGTTCACTTTAAAAGTAATGGAATAGAAATATACTTGAAATTTTGGCTTCTTAAATGAAAAAAAAATCCCAATTCTGTTTCTCTTTTTGTATGTGTGTTTCTCAGTTTTACTGTTTCTGTCTTTTTCTCTTTGTTCTGTACACACACATATAAATGTATTGAGAATGAATAATAGTTATTGTTGTTATGTGTTACTGAGTCGTCTGTGACTCATAGTGACCCTATGTAACAGCTCTGAACCCTGCTCTATCCTGAGCCAACCTAAATGTCTCTAACACACCTATCCTCATTATCCCAGTCAATAGTTAATCCATCTCATCAAGGGTCTCAAAATGTTATCACTAATATATAAAGTGATAGTGCTATAATTCCATAATTCATCTGTTTTTCAAACATTAGTGTTTAATATCTCAAAACTATTCTTGAGCTGATTTTCAAATTCAGATAGAATAGACTTAGGATTATATTTTGGTTATTTTTTTCTGAATTTTTATTTCTTCTAAAATTCAATGTCATTCAAGCAGAGTGTCAATTAACTTGCTGGTCAGTAGTTTTTAATTCTTTATTCTCTTACCACAATTTCTAGTTTTATGGCACTATGCTTTGAAAATCAGATAATTATGTGGTACATTATGCTGGGAATGAAAAGCAGAAGAAGAACGGTGTTGCAATTTTCTTTTTTTTTTTAAATGAAATATAATTTATTCTTTCTCATGATACAGGCATTACTAGGCAAGAAAAGAAGGCAAATAAAGCAAACTTTTTTCACCCATTTAACTAGATGCAGCATTTTGACATTTTTTAAATATATATATATACATACCATCTTTGACATTTAGGGTTTTCCTTCCTAGCTACTCTTAATCTTAATTCCTGAATTATATTTTAACTTGGAGCTCTGGTGTTCAATGCAACAAA
>NW_006400283.1:84095-95145 GCF_000299155.1 Elephantulus edwardii
TCAAGAAGGAATAAAATTCCCTCCTAAATTCCTCATCAAATTGATGGCTTTCTTCACAGTCTCAATGGACAAAATCCAATCGCTAGTTTGCTGATGATTTTCAAGGTGACTGTCAAGGTCAAGAAGAACTTTCAGACTTCTCTTGGCTATGGCCCATGAACTCCAGTCCTTCAATAGGAATCTCCTTCTCCTTTATTGCTTTCTGAACACACTGCTGATAGCGCTTGAAGAGGTCGGTGCACGGGTCGTGGTGTTGCAATTTTCATATACTATGTTTTATAAAATGAATCACCCTTCGACCCTGCTCATCATTACCCTGTCTTTGCACCCTGATCCTTCCCCTTCTCCTGCTCCGTTTTTCCACCATTTGAATGATTGTATGAAACACAATGTTAATGAAGAATAATGTGAAACACAAGTGCATACAAACATTTTAAGCAAACTAATATAAATTTTTTTAAAGGTCAATTTGATGTCTATCTTGAAATACTATGTTGTGAGTGATAGGATAATATCTATATGCATACAAGGAAGACCTATTTAAATGACTATTATTCAAATATATCTTCCTACATCTAGAGCCAAAGAGGAAGAAATTAGGAATTTTTACCAAATTTCACAGTCTGAAATTGACCAAACATGCAATCAAGATGTTTTAATGACAAATGGTCACTGGAATGCAAATGTTGGAAGCACTGAAGAAGGAATGTTGTTGTTGTTGTTATGTGCTGTCGAGTCGCTTGCGACTCTACATTGACCCTATGTACAACAGCCCTAAACTCTGCTCAGTCCTGTGCCAACACACCCATCCCGATTACCCCAGTCACTGAATCAATCCACCACATAGGGGGTCTTACCCTTCTGCGCTGTCCCTCCACCCTACCAAGCATGATGTCCCTCCCCAAAGACCAGTCCCTCCTTGCAACATGTCCAAAGTATGTTAGATGGAGCCTTAGAATCCTTGCCTCCAAGGAGTAGCCTGGTTTGACCCTTTCCAGGATGAATCTGTTTGTTTTCCTAGCAGAATAGAAGTTGGAAAATAAGGACTTGGTTATAGAAATGAAGTTAGGAATAGAATAATTGAATTTTACATTTACAATACTTATTCATTGCAATACCTTTTTTAAGACACATATTACAACTTTACACACAGATATCACCTGATGGGCTGAATAAAAATCAGACTGACTACATTTATGGAAGAAATCTTTGGAGAAGTTCAATATCAGCAGTCAAAACTAAGCCAAGATAGTCAGACCATCAATTACTCATTCCAAGTTCAAATTGAGGCTGAAGAAAGCTAAAATAAGTCCACAGGAACAAAGATATGGTTGGTTCTATATCTGGATTCCATCTGAATTTCAAGATCATATTAGAAATAGATTTGAGGCATTAAAAACCAATGATTGAAGACTGAATGAGTGCTGGGATGATATCAAGGATATTATCCATGATGAAAGCAAAAGGTCATTATAAAAACAGAGGAGAAAGAAAAAACCAGAATAGATGTCATAAGAAACTCTAAAAAAATTGTACTAAAGTGTCAAGAAAGCAAAACAAAGGGAAAATATAACCAAGTAAAAGAGTTGAACAGAAGATTGAATAGGGCAGCTTGAGAGGACAAAGAGAATTATTATAATGTAATGTGTAGAGTGCTGAAATTGGAGAATAAAAAGGGAAGATAATCATTCTTCATTTCTCAAGCTGAGAGAACTGAAAAAAAAAATTAAATCTCAAGGCACAATACTGAAAGATGCTATGGGCAATATACTGAATGAACTAGAAAGCATAAAAAGAAGATAGAATACAGAGAGTCACTGTACCAAAAAGAACTGATTGACGCTAAAAACCTTCAGCAAGTACAATGTGAACGGGAATCAATGAATACTAAGGAGGAAGTGGAAGCTACATTGAAGGCAGTGGCAAAAAATAAGTCCCCAGGAATAGATGGGGTACCAATTAACTTGTTTCAATTAACAAATGAGGCCTTTGTTGCACTTACCAGTCTATCTATGCCAGCAATTTGGAAGACAGCTGTCCAGCCAACAGATTGAAAGAGGTCCATATTTGTTCCTATTCCCAAAAAAGGTAAATTAAGAGTGGGGAAACTATTGAACAATATCATTAATAACCCATGAAAGCAAAATACTTGTGAAGATCATTCAAAAACGGCCAGAAAAATACTAGATAGGGAAATTCCAGAAGAAGTTCAAGCAGGATTTAGAAAAGAACTTGACACCAGACATATCATTGCTGATGTCAGATGGATCCTGGCTGAAAGTAAGGAATACCAGAAGAATGTCTATTAGTACTTTATTAACTATGCAAAGACATTTGACTGTATGGATCATGACAAGTTGTGGCAGACATTGAGAAAAATAAGGGTCCCAGTGTACTTAACTGTGTGTTCATGTGAAACCTATACCTGGACCAGGAAGCTGTTGTATAAATAGAACAGGAGAACACTACATGGTTTAAATTAAGATGGGAGTGTGTCGTGTGTCAGGGTTGTATTCTCTCTCCATACTTATTCAATCTGTATGCTGAGCAAATTGGTCGAGAAGCTGGACTCTGTGAAGAAGAATGTAGCATCAGGATTGGAGGGAGACTTGTCAAAACCATGCAGTATGTTGATGACACAGCCTTGCTTTCTGAAAGTGAGGAGAACTTGAAGCACTTGTTTGAAAACATTAATGCCCCCTTCGATATGGATTACATCTCAATGTCAAGGAAACAAAGATTCTTACCACTGAACTGATAGGCAACATCATGATAGATGGAGAAGAGTTTGAAATTATCAACAACTTCATATTACTTGGATTTCCAATTAACAGTATCTAATTCAGGTCATGGTCTTTCTGATTGTTTGCTATACATCTGAGAGGACAATGAATCAGGGTGACAGGAAAAGATGGCCAAAACAACAAACAAATGTGTTTCAGAGAGAGCACAGCCAGACTGCTCTTTGGAGGCAAGAATGATGTGGCTTCACCTCACATACATAGGTATATTGCCAAGAGGGGCTATTCCCTGGAGTGGGACTTAGTGTTTGGAAGGGTGAAACACTGGTGAAGGTGAGGAATACTCTGACTTGATAGACTGACACAGTGACAACCACTGTGGTCTCTAGTATGTCATGAAGTGTGAAGATGGTACAGAATAAGGGAAGATTCAAATCTGTTCTTCATGGGGTCACTATAAATCGTTCTCAACTCAACAGTATCTAACAACAACAACATGGTCTGAGAGGATACTATTATTGCAATGATTTTTAGTTCGTTGAGGCTTGTTTTGTGTCCTAAGATTTGATGAATTCTGGAGAATTTTACCATGTGTACTTCAGAAGAAAGTAAATTGAGTTCCATTTGAGTGAAGTATCATCTATGCATTTGCGAGATAGAGTTGGCTAAGTATGTAGTTTAATTCTGCGTCATTTTGTTGTAATGGTGTTGAGTTAGCCTGTCCTTTTGTTGCAGACTGAGGGTAAAGTATTTTTATATTTATTAATAATGAGACGGACAACCAGAAATGAGATAAAACAGCTAGTGTAAAAGATATAAGGCCAGGAATTCCAATGACTGAAGGGTCTCAAGCCACACCTCTCTGTATATTTATTGAGAATCAGGGGAAGCATATCATAAATAAAATTCTCTTGTAAATGAAGCCAAAACTGTCAACCTGATGATTTAGCTCAGGAAGGAAGCATTTAACAGGTATTTACTCTCTCTCAGTAGGGGCCCCCTAGTTGCCTCTTGTCTGCAGGAAATAGCTCATTTCCTGTAATATGTCACAAGAGAAATCCTAACTTATAAATTTGTAATTCCTTCAACTCCTGAACAAGTATATGTTTTTTCATAAAATATATCGTATGAAATTTGGCTTCCCATAACTTGGTTGAGAGCGGTATGTTAAAGTCTATTCTATTATTGTGGTGGTGTCTATTTCTTTCTTCAAATATGTTAACTAGTTGTTTCATGCATTTTGCATGTCTAAACTTTTGATGTATATGTATTAACCAAATAATGGCTTCTTGATCTAGTGTGTCTTTAATCATTACCTAGTGACTTTCCTTTTTCTTTTTTTTTTTTTTTTCTCCTTCAATGCATCTTATTCTTATTATCTAAAAGATTACACAAAATGGACTGTCTTTCTAAAAACTTATTGCCACTATTTATCCACTTTGTATGTCCGTTGTTTTTTTTTATTTTTAACAATCTTTTTTTTTTTTTTTTTTTTTTTTGGTGGTTTTCATCTAAAGTCTATTTTATCAGATATTAGTGTTTCTACTCCTGCTTACTAATGGATATAATTTTCTTGGAATTTTGATTTTGTGAATTTGTTTTCCTTTTCTTCAGTTTTAATTTGGACTTGCACATGGGAGATTACCTAGCGCTTGGCCTGGTTTTGACTGCTAATATACAGCTTCTCCAAAGATTCTTTCACAAATGTAGTCACTTTGATTTTTTTAGAAGATCAAGGACTATAGCCATTAATGTGGACTATATCTCAACACCAAGAAAACTTCACCACTGACTGGGCCAATAGGCAACATCATAATATTTTTGTTGTTGTAAGATGCAAACAATTTAACTATAATTAATAGCAACTCTGTGAAGAATAGATCTGAACCCTATCCTATCCCATGTCATCCTCACAATCTCTGACATGGTCAGACTCATTGTATGCGTCATTACATCAGTCCATTTAGTTGAGGGTCTTCCTCTCTTTTGCTGACCATTCCCCTTTCCAAGAATGATGCCCCTTTACATGGAACATACTCAAAGTACCTAAGATGGTGCTTTGCCATCCTTGTCTCCAAAGAGCATTCTGGCTGCATTTTCTCCAAGATGTATCTGTTTTGTGGTTTTGGAAGTCCCTAGGATATTCATTAAGGAGCTCTGGTGGTCAAGTGGAAAAAAGCTGCACTGCAATCCTGAAGAAACATGGTTTGAACTCTGCAGAAGAAGGTTGGTCAATCTACTGCCATGTGATTAACTGCCTCTGAAAACTCACTAGAGGGTCAACTATGGGTCAGTTCCAACTCGACAGTGCATACTAACACCAATAATAACAGAATAGTCAGTACTCTTCTCCAACGCCATAGATTAAAGGCACCAATTCTTCTTCTATCATATTTATTCACTGTCCAATACTATAATCAATATAAGTGACAGAAAAGATGATGGTCTTAGTCTTCAAACTAACATCATTGGTCCTCAGGAATGGAAAATGGAGCTCTCTTGGCCAGGTAAGTGGAAAGGAACTGCACTTTCAATTCAAAGCATGTAGTTTGAATCCATCAGCTGCTTTGTGGCAGAAAGATGGGCAATTGCGTCCCATCTTATTTGTTGCCTCTGAAAACCCATTGGAGAGTCAGCTATGGATTAGATCCAAATTAATGGTATACAACAACAATTTGGAGAGGTCCTTGACAGAAGGCTTGTCCAACATAATACTTGTCCTGATCTCTTGACTTCTGAAACTAAGGGAAATGATTGACAACTTCAATATTTTCACCATCTATCATTTAATTGTTTTTTTGTCAAACATTCTTCTAAGTGGCATAGCACTGATATGTCCATTTGCTGTACAAAGATAACTTGTGGTTGCTTTGATGCTGAACACTGTGACACAGGTGTGTCAAATGTGAGAATGGTCCACCCATGGTGGACAGTGTTTGGTGGAGCTCCCAATTAAAACAAGCTTGGAAGCAGGAGTGGCATCCACTTCCAAAACAGCTTGCTTCTGGAAACCATATGAACTTGGAGAAATGATGAAAGTTATACAAGTGTTCAGGTCTTTCATTCATACAGTCACTATGAGTCATCTATGACCCGATGGCACTTAACAACAACAACAACATAGAAAGAACTCAGTTGGCTTAGTGGACAGAAAGTGATACTACCAACTCAAAGGTGGGTGATGGCACAAGATAAAACAGAGTTCCTATCTGTTTTTTACAGTATCTCTGAGAATTCAACAAATCAAGTCTCTAGCCAACTGTATAGTAACAAACAACAGCAGTGATAACATGCTTGTACTAGAGTCACTAGATCAACATTTCCTTTCAAATCTGTCATAGTATGTTTAAAATTATTTCCTGTTGTTTTTGTCAATAAATTTACTACAGATGACTGAATAGAAGCAGCTGATGTTGCCTAAACTTCTGCTGGACTAACAATATATTTTCTGACAGGTAGGTTGTGAGGAGCAATGTATGGAAAGAGAATGAAACCAGTAAAAAGGAATGAAATAAAGAAAATTAAGAGACAGGATGTGCAGGATAAAAATTTTTGAAATGGAAAATGGTGAGCATAGAACAACATTGTAAATATAATTGTTGGTTTTAGGGGTCATTGAGACAAGAATGAGTTAGTGATTCTATGAACAGCAGATTTGAACCCTATCCTACCCTGTGTCATCCTCACAATCACGGACACAGAAGAGCCTATTGTCAGTCCATCTTGTTGAAGATCTTCCTCTCCTTTGTTGACCCTCAACCTTTCTAAGCATGATGTTGCTCTCTAAAGAAAAGAATAGCCTTTCTTAAGAACACATTTGAAGTATATGAGACCAAGCTTTACCATCTTTGCCTTCAAGGAGCAATCTGGATGCCCTTTCTCCAAGACATAGTTGTTTTTTCTTTTGGCAGTCTATGAAATATTCAGTACTATTCTCCAACATCACAGCTCAAAGGAATCAATTCTTCTTCTGTCATCCTTATTCATTGTCTAGCTCTTAGATGCACATCAAGTGATTAGAAAGACCATGTCCTGAGTTATATGCACTATAATCCTCTGACATAATCACTCCTCAATAATTTGGAAAGGTCCCTAACTGTAGACTTTCCCAGTGCACTTAGTCTTCTGATTTCTTGATTACTAGTATCAAAGGTGTTGACTGTGGATCTAAGTAAGATGAATTTGTTGACAACTTGAATCTTTTTGCCATCTGTCACCATGTTGACTACAGGTCCAGTGGTTTGCATTTTTGTTTTCTTGACTTTGAGATGCATTGTACATTGAAGGGTGTATTCTGTGCTCTTCTACAGCAAGTTCTTCAAGTTTCCTCAATTTCAGTAAGCAAGGCTGACTCATCTACATAATGCAGGTTATTGATGAGTCTTTCTCTTATTATAATGCCACATTCTACTTCATAGAGTATAGCTTCTTGAACAATTTTCTCAGCATAGATATTGAATAAGTATAGAGAAAAGATGCAACCAAGATACACTTTTCTTAATTTTAAAGCATATATAATCACTGATTTATTCATTGCAAAAATCCTCTATAAGAAATATAAATGCAGACTATACTCATGGATTTCACCTGATGGTATGCATAGGAATCAGAATCATTAAATCTGTGGAAAAAATTTCTGGAGAAGCTCAATATTAAGTGTGAAAACTGGCCTAGGTGCTGATTGTGAAACAGAGCATGAACTACTCATATACTAGTTCAAATTAAAGCTAAAGAAAGTTAAATCAAATCCATGGGGGGAGGGGAATTGACCTTGAATCTATCCCATCTGAATTTGAAAACCATCTCAGGAAAAGGTTTGAGGCCTTGAACACTAACGAGCAAAGACCAGATGAGCTTTGGGAGGATATCAAGAATATTACCCAGGAAGAATGTAAAAGGTTATTACAAAAGCAGAGGAGGAAGAAAAGACCAATATGGATGTCAGAAGAGACTCTGAATATTGAACTAGAGTGATGAGAAGCCAAAGCAGAAAGAGGAAATAAAGGAGTCAAGGAGCTGAACAGAAGATTTTAAAGGGCAGTGTGGGAAGACAAAACAAAGTATTATAATGATCTGTGTGAAGAATAGGAGTCAGAAAATTAAAAGGACTGAACTTGCTCAGCATTTCTCAAGCTGAAGGAAATGAAGAGCAAATTCAAGCCTCAAGGTGCAATACTTAAGGATGGTTTTGTCAATATTAAATTATCTAAGAAGCACTAAAAGAAAATGGAAGGAGTATACAAAGTCCCTCTACCAAAAGGAATGGCTGACACAGAAGAATTCAGGAAAGAATGAACAAGAGTCTGTGTTGATGAAGGAAGAAGTTCAAGATGTTCTGAAAGAACTGGCAAGAAACAAGGCCCCAGGAATTGATGGCAAACCAATTGACATACTTCAACAAAGAGACAATTCCCCGGATTCACTCACTAAAGTGTGCAAGAAATCTGGAGGACAATCACCTAGCTTGCTGACTGGAAGAGATCCTAATTTGTTCCAATTCCAAACAAAGGTGATCCAACAGAGTGCAGAAATTATCAAACAATATCATTAATATCACATGCAAGCAAGATTCTGCTGAAAATTATAAAAAAATGACTGGTATAGCATATCAACAGAAAACTGCCAGAAGTGTAGGCTGGGTTTAGAAGAGGCTGTGGGACTAGGTATATCATTGCTAATGTTAGATGTATTTTGGCTGAAAGCAGAGAGTACCAGAGGAATGTCTATCTGTGTTTCATTGACTATGCAAAGACATTTGACTGTGTGGACCACCACAAACTGTGGCTAACTTTGAGAAGAATGGGAATCTCAAAACACTTAATTGTACTTATGCGAAACCTAAACTCAGAACAGAAAGCAGTCCTCAGAACAGAGCAAGGAAACAGTGCATGGTTCAAAATCAGTAAGGGTGTATGCCAGGGATGTGACCTATCTCTGTACCTTTCATTATATATGTGGAGCAGGTTATGCTCTATTAAGAGGAATGTGGTATAAGGATTGGAGGAAGACTCTTCAACAATCTGCTTTATGTAGATGACAAATCTTGTTTGCTGAAATTGAGGAGACTCTGAGGCATTTGTTGCAGAAAGTCAGGAACTGCAGCCTTCAATATGGATTAGAACTCAACATTAAGAAAACATAAGTTCTCACAGTTGGGCTGAGTGGCAGCATCATGATAGACAGTTAAGAGATTGAGACTCTTAACAGCTTCAACTTACTTGGCTCAACAGTCAATATTATTGGTAGCAGCAGCAGCCAGGAAATCAAAAGACAAATTGCATTGGGAAAGTCTGCTGTCAGAGACCTCTCCAGAGTACTTAAGAGCAATGATGGCAGTCTGTGCACCTGATCTGGGCCACAGTCTTTGCAATTGCTTGCTATGCATCAGAAAGCTGAACAATGGCTAAGGATAATAGCGGGAGAATTGATGCCTTTGAGCTTCCGTGCTGGAGAAGAGCATTGAATATACTGTGAATGCTAGGAGAACAAACAGATTTGTCCTTGAGAGGGTGAAATCAGATTACTCCTTGGAGGCAAAGATCCTGACGCTCCATCTAACACACTTTGGACATGTTGTGAGGAAGGACCAGTCCTTAAAAAGGGGCATCATGTTTGGGAGGGTAGCAAGATCGTGCAAGAGAGGAAGACCTTGAATGGTTTGGCTCAGTGATGGTTAATTGCTGTAGATGTTTCAGAGACAATAGGTTGGTTCAGAACAGAGCAAGTTTCAGAGCTGTTGTTCACAGAGTCACTATGAGTCACAAGTGACTCGATGGCGCATAACAAAAAACAGTGTGTCCGTTGCTCTGTTCGCACAACAGCATTTTCACCTAGGTATAGGTTGCACATTAGTACAATTAAGTGTTCTGGGATTTCTGCTCTTCCCAGTGTTAGCTATTACTTGTCATGATCTACATAGTCCAATGCATTTTCATAGTTAAAAAAATCACAGGCAGACATTCTTCTAGTATTCTTTATTTTCAGCCAGGATCCATCTGACATCAGCAATGATATTCCTGGTATCACAGTCTCTTCTAAATCCCACTTGAATATCTAGAGGTTCCCTATCTATGTCCTATTCTTATTGGGGTTCTTGTTGGTTTGTTTTTTTTTTAATAATTTTCAGAAGTATTTTTTTCTCTCCATGTGATATTAATGATATTGTTTAGTAATTATATATTCTATTAGATCACTTTTCCTGGGAATGGAAACAAATATGAATCTCTTCCAATCAGTGTGCCAACCAGAAAGCTGCTCTCCAAATTTTCTCCAAGTTTTTGGCATAGACTGGTGAGCACATCCAGGGCTGCATTTATTAGTTGAAATATGTCAATCAATATCCCATCGGTTGCAGGGGCCTTAGTTTGTTTTTCCAATGCCTTCAGTACAGCTCAGTATATCTCTTCATTATTTCTGACTCTTGTTCATATGATTCTTCCAGAAATTTTTCAGTGTCAGTCAATTCTTTTTGGTACAATGACTCTGCATTCCCTCAATCTTTTTCTAATGCTTTTTGGATTATTCAGCATATTGCACACAGTGTCCTTCAACATTGTGACTCAAAGCTTAAATTTGTGTTTCAGTTCTCTCGACTTGATTAACTCAGAGTTATTCCCTTTTTATTCTTTAATTCTAGATCTCTGCACATTCCATTATAATATTTTGCTTTGTCTTCTCGAGCTGCCCTTTGAAATCTTCTGTTTGGCTCTTTGACTTGAGTATCTTTTCCCTTTGTTTTGACTTCTTGACACTCTAATGCAATTTTCAGAGTCTCTTCTGATGTAAATTTTGCATTTGTTGGTTTTTGTATGTTGGTGGTTTTTTATTTTTTTATCTCCTCTGTTTTTGTAATGGTCTTTTGCTTTCTTCATGGATGATATCTTTGATGTATCCCACAATTCCTCTGGTCTTCAATCATTTATCGTTCAATGCTTCAAGCCTATTCTTACGTTTATTTATAAATTCAGGTTGAATTGACTCAAGATCAAATTCTGGTTCTTATTGACTTGTTTTTATTTTCTTCAGGCTCAATTTCAACTTGCACATGAGTTATAGTCTTTCTCACAGTCCACCCTGTCCTATTTTTTTTCTCACTTTTTTAATTATTAATTTTAATAAACATTTACATAGGTTTTCTATTTCCATTCATTCATTGCCGCACTTTTCTCCCTGTCCATCCCTCTCCACCAGTTCGCTCCCCTCTAAAAAGAAAAAAAATTCCTTCATTGGTATACAATTCCCCCATCCCCCCCTCCCGACTCTGAGTACACTTCTCTATGCAAACTTAATTCTGGATTCCTGTGCTAACC